>NW_027459704.1:595000-675538 GCF_050624435.1 Tenrec ecaudatus | reverse complement strand
TAATTCCTCTCAGCCACATTACCCTTAATCATGCCTTACCAGGCTTCCGACACCCTCCTCACCACCAATTTGGATCACTTTGTTGTTCCCTTTGCCCTGGATTTGTTAACCCCAATACCTTTCCCCCCACCTCCACGTCTTCCATGTCCCCCCAGAACTGTCAGTCCCATTGTTTTCTCCACCAGATTGTTCATCCTGCCTATCTTATTTAGACACACATGTGGAGATAATAACATGCACAAAAACAAGACAAAGCAAAACAAAGTAACAAAATAACAAACAACAACAATAAAATATCCAATGACAAAACAACAACAAAGGAAAGCCTATGGTTAATTCAAGGACTGTTTGTTGGCCTTTAGGAGTATTTTCTGGTCAAGTCTGATGGGGTGCCAAGCCCTGACCCCAAAGTCTGTTTTTGGTATTCCCTGGGCACTTTGTTGCTCTGTTCCCCTTGCTGTTCTGTTGCACAACCTTCTTGTTTTTTGCCTCCGTTTGTTGGGGGACCAGATTGGGTGAAATTCCCACACTGTGTCTCCAGTGTTGTCCCCTGTAGGGCTATGAGTCTGTGCGGGATGTTGTGTCTCATAATGGGGCCAGACATATGGTCTTCTCTGTGGATTGGCTGCTCTGAACGGGAATATTGTCCTCCAGTCCTGGTGGGCCAGGATGTGTTCCACTATCTCTCTTCCCCCCCCCTTAATTTGCTCCTATGTTCTCTACTCAGACATGTCCTTCTTGAGCTGCAGCTTCAGTGCTGTCCACTGAAATAAATTACTCTGGGGGCTACAAATATTCTTAATAAGCTGAAAAGTTCTCCCCGGACTATGGAAATCAACACCTTGAGCTTTACACTCAATGGCATGGATTTCTTTCCCATGCCCCAAGCCACAGGGTGATATTTGGTCAGTCATTTAATCCAGTTGCTCTCAGTACTTTCCAATTTGGAATTTGTAGAGTAATATGGGCCCAATGAAAGGGCAATCATATTTATTCCACTTTTCTACTATTGTAGAGAAATCATGAATAATTGTTTACAGCTTAAAATTATACCTGCTTGGTTATTTCATGACTGTGATTAAGACATTATGTGAAGAAGACAGTCTCATCCGTGTCCACATTCAATGTCTCCATGAGAATCTAATGGGTGAGTGAAGATGGTACTCTCATACATTCACCTCTCTTGCTACTCGAGGCTGTAGCATGAGAGCTAAGTGATAACTAAAGCCAAAAATCTTGTTCCAGCACACCTGGACCACTGCTTTTTCTCCTGAGTGTCCTCCCAATGTAGCTTCTGTGCGCCTTGAGAAAGCCAAGGAACAAAATGAAAGTTAGTTTAAATTATATACATTGTTTAAATGATATATATTTCATTTAAACTATACTACATGCACGAATTTCAGTGTTTAAATAGTTTCTCAAACTGACCTTTGTGTTCTCTGAAGTGCCAACTTGCAATAGAAGCTGATGAACTATTAAGAAATGTCACATACCAGAAGATTTCCGAAGAATTAGACTAAGTGTGTGTGCCTGTGTATATATACTCTCTATACCTTTATAATCTACTTAAAATGATAGAACTATTGACATAAGGGAAACGATTAGTTGTTGAACTATGTGACCTAAATTCACCATCTTGAGCTGTGAACATGGGAGTCATAAAAGCAGATAGTTTTATCTCCACAGGTCTATAAATTATGTAAAAAAAATTGGGGACCCTATTCCTCTAAAACAAAAGTAAACCAAACAAATTATCTTCATCTTTACTTCTATGGAAATTCTCAGGAGTACAAAACAGATTTGTTAGTTCTTGAAACTTATGGTGTATTCAGTAATCTTTGCCTATATCATCATTCAAATATACATTAAGTTTTCATTGGTCTTTTAAAATTCATTGTCAAGATTTCTTTTCCATATTAGGTGAAAGAGAATGACATGGCTGGGGTAAGCCATACCGTAGTCCCAACAATGACATTAAAATATTTAATGATTTTTTAAAGAAATTTCTTTTACCTTGTATTTATTGCCTGCTTCTTATATTGATATTGATTGTGAATTTAGGTGAAATGAATTCTGTGACTGCAGTATTTTCTTGTTTTTTCATGACATTTTTTGGAACCACTTGAGTGGACTAAATATTTCTATATAATGAAATATAAACCACATTGAAGGCTCTAATCATTTGTATCCATCAGTGAGTGCTCAATATCTCTACATATTGGTGTCATCTGTGTGTCATAGTCATTGGACTGCTAACTGAAAAACTGTCCGTGTGAATTAATCAAGTTTTTCTGTTCTCTTCCCATAAATATTTACAGTCAAAAAATTTGTAGAGCATGGCTATGAGTCAGGAGAGACTCAATGACATTTTGTTATGGGCTCTATGAAAGACACTTCTAAGAAATATAAAGCAAAAGTCATGGAAAGGGTATATTTGTAGAAACCAACTGAGATAATGGCCTTATATACAAAATATGAACCAAGTTCTTAAAACTCAATAAATAAAAGTGACAGGAGACTACTTGTTTTTAGGTACTATTTTTAATGTTGAAGCTATTTGGTTGCTGTGATGATTACCTATCATTTATAATCTTTGTAATGTTCTTGATTCCCGTAATCTCTAACAGTATGGTGCACACTTGTTTTTTCTGTTAAGGCATAAGTGCTAGGTAGATAGACGATAGATTGACAGATTGACAGAGAGATTGCTTGTGTTAGGCCTGGTTGTCTAGAGAATTCAAACCAGTCACTCAAATATGTGTAAGAAATAGCTTTATATGAAGAAGTAATTACATATTGACAGAAACATCCCAGCCCAGTCCAACTCAAGTCCATGAGTACGATACTATTCCATAGTTCTTCTTTGGACTCATGCAGCCACATGCAATGATGCCGAATGCAGGAATATCACATGATGGTAGGTACAAACTCTTGTGGATCCAATGTCTCTACAGCATAAAGATGAAGACACAGAGTTGGGGGTGGGAGTGGGTTCCAATGTTCCTCCTTATGAGAAAACCATGCCCACAAGGAGGTACCATCAATCTGTGACCTCAGTGACAGGCTAGATTTTACCACATTATATATTTTCAATTTGACCTGAAATTGTGTAACTACCATACTGATAGTGATAGATAAATGATAGATAGATAGATATGACAGATATTGATAGGGATAAATATTCTAACAGTTTTATTAGTATGTCATCCACATGTCATACAATTCAATAATTCAATCATGTCAAGAATAGTTGTGAAGTTATCACCGTTTTCAATTTTAGAACATTTTCTTCTTCCTTGTAGTCATTATTATTCATGAATTAAGTTTTGTAATTGTAGCAAAAATATACACAACAAAACATTCTCCAATTACACAACTTCTACATGTATACTTCAGTGCCATTAATTAAAATGTTTCATGTTGTACAATGATTATTCGTATCCTTTTCCAAATTCATCCACAACCATCAAACTCAATGATCCCTAAGCAACAGTGCTTTCTCCTTCAACCACGGTAATCATTGGTCAACTTTGGCTTCTATTTGTTTGTTTTAGTAGCAATATTCTTCATACAGTATTCAAATATCACACGCTTCTATGTAGAGATAAATTGCTTTTAAAATGAGTTGCATAGACATCATCACAATCATTACAAGTGCTTCTTCCCCCTCCTGTACTTACTGTATGCTCCCCCAATTCCCTCACTGTCCCCGCCTTCCCTTCACACATCCCCCCTAAATCATTGCATTACCTATTGTTTCTATGCATCTACTCCTGTGCTTCACAGTCTGGGAAACCCAACAGAAACCAAAACAAACCGGCAAGAAGAAGAAAATAAGAATATAAAGATAAAAATAAAAATAAAGATTAATAAAGAAAATACCACCAACAATATCTTAAATGCCCCTCCCCCCCAAAAAAAATCTTAAAAGCCAGAGAAGAAATTACTGTAGTGGATAAAGTGAGGAATACTTGAAGCTACAGCAAATTCATGTTGAGTCAAGAGAGAGGTTAACTGAAAAAGTATCATATTATACTATGGTGTGATTGAACATAATCAGGATTACAATGATCTCTGGCTGATAGTAAAGCTGTTCTAGACCCTTTCCTGTGTTTAAAGAGGATATGCCAGAGATTTACTCTCACTAGATGGTTTCCAGATGGATTTGGGGTCCCCACTGTCCTACATACTTTCCTATAAATTTTTTTGTTTTGTTTTTCACAATTAAACTTTGCTATTTTTCCCTCACCATATTTGGATTTTGTTATCTTTGCATCACACATGTGCTTCATCCATGTGGACTTAGTTGACACCTCACTTAGATTAGTGACTGTTTGAATACAAACCGTTAAGACCCCAGACACTATTCCAATTGTTAGCGGGGCGCCATGTGCTTTCTTCACCACACTGCTGTAGCTCCCTTACCTTCAGTGATTGTTTCATTAAAGTCAGTATTGAGCATGCCCTGTTATCAGAACTAACTGTTCTTGGATTGGGAATAGAGTTAAGTGGGAGCCTATAATCCATCTGCTCTGGTTTACTTTGGTGGTCATATTATGACAAAAAGACCACCACCACCACCACCACCAACAACAACAACAGCAGCAGCAACAACAAAAAGGCGTAAAACAAAGCCCCCTCAGATGTGATTGCATTGATAGCATCAATAATTTATCCAATGACATAGAATTTAAGATACTGTTGATATGAGGGGTTTATGCAAGTATATAACTTTGAGGTGCAATCCACGAGTTGTTGCTTTGTACAGAAAGATTTCTTAATTGAATGACCTCTGCTTACACTGAGCATGGTTCTTGGTGTTAGGGAAATTTTACTTTTATCAGTTGTTACAAGTGCAGGTACTTGCCTATCAGATTAAAACTGTTCATATTATTGCAAGGAACGCATTGAGGTATTAAATATTTGGTGGTTCTCAGTGTCACTGCATTGGACACCCACTAAGCCAGGGATGTCCAATGACCAACATTTCCACAGTTTTTCCCTCCCCTGCCTTAAAAACAGTTCAATCCTTAATCAAGGGTACAGGTAGATTTGGTGTATTGCTCAGTGCATTCAGTAGGGCTTCTACTCTGTGTCCTCCTGATGTGGCCCTTGGCCTGTAAGGCCAACATCTACAGTCATCATAGTGTTTACTCCATAGCATAGTTCATCCAGGGTTGGGTAGAAACATATTATTAGTGTCAACCCTGGAACATAAAATCAGTTTATTGACCACTTAGGTTCCCAACAATTATTGTTTAGCATCCCTCACGAAGTGAGGTTGCTCCTCCTCATTTACCAACCAAACCCAGCAACAAAAATATCAACACCTCCTTTCAAATGTAGTTGCCCCCGTCCCCTGGTCTTACTTTGATGTTCCAGTAAGGTTCTCCCTTCATTCCTGTGGGGGGGCTGCTCATTTGTCAGAGCCTTCTCTCACTGTTGTACAGCATCAAATGGAAAGTCTTTCCCCTTTTCCCCTTTCTTGACAGAGTGACCCAGCCAATGTGAGGTCTCCTTGTTTGAGGTGATTCTTACAAAGTGCACACAAGGGAGATGATGCATGGTTCATGGTTTTTGTTGTTGTTTTTAGGAATGCATTGTTTTCCATTATGTGTACACACCATAGTTTCTTAATTCATGCTTCCACTATGGGACATTTGTCTGCTTCCAGTTTTTGCTATTGTGAATTGTGCTGCTTTGAATATGGGAAAGCATACAATTACACATATTGTGTCTCATTTCGTTGGGGTATAAACTTAATAGTAGTATTGATGGGGCATATGGAATTTCTGTTCCCAGTTGTGTATGTACTGCCATATCATTTTCCATGGTGCTTTATTTACTAGTCCACTATACTGAATACTAGTTCCAACGTCTACACATCTTCTCCAGCATTTGTTGTTTCCTGTGGGTTTTGTTTTGTTGTTGTTTAATTGGGCTAGTATTATGGGTATAAAGTGCTATCTTGTTGAGGTTTTAATTTGCATCTTCCTGATGACTAGTCATCACAACCATTTTTTATGTTTGTTAGCATCTGTACTTCATTTTGGAGAAATGTTTGCTTATGTCTTTTCCCCTCTTCTTAATTAGTTAGTTTGTCATTTTCTTATTGAGTTGTTGTAGAGTTCTGTACATTTTGAAGATTAGATCTTTGTGTGATATGTTGTTGGTAACCCCCTACCCCCATGCCAGTTTGTGGGCTCTCATTTTAATCTGCTGATAAAATATTTCACTTTGCATAAGTGATGTAATTCTAGATGTTCTAGTCATCTATCTTGTCTTCCTCTGTGTGTTCCTCTTTCATTGTACTTAGTGGTCTCTGCATGAGCTGCAATAGAATACTTATATTTGTTACAGCTTTCTCATCGATGATGTGGATAGCTTTGGGTTTTACATGCATTTATGGGTGAATTTAGTCCATTGACATTCAGTGAGATTCTTGACAGGTATATATTTGTTACCGACATTTTTCTTTACATTTGTTAATGTTTTGTGTGTCTTTAATGTGTATTTTCATAGTTTCATTGTTTTTCCTATATTAATTTATTGCTTTCAGTGTCGCTCTGGGTATGTTTATTTTTGTTAGGAATTGTCTTTATGTTGGTTTCAAATAAATGTGATGGTGTTATTGATGGCCATAGTATTTCACTGGATTTTGGGTTTGTTTTTTTTTTAACAGAGTGGTGGTCTTGTTCTTGTGAATTCTTTTAAATTCTTTTAAAAATCATTTTATTAGGGATTCATACAACTCTTATCACAATCTATATGTGAATTTTTGAATTTCTTCTTCTCTTACAATGCTTTTATTTCTCCATCATCTTTGAGTGATATTTTTGCTGGGTAAAATATTGTAAGTTCACAGTTTTTTCTTCCAGTGTTCTGTGTAATTCACTCTATTTTCTTCTTGCCTGCATAGTTTCCATTGAGAAATCTGAAGTTATGCTATTTTGACCCATTGTATATAATTGTTCTTTTTTGTTGTTGTTGCTATCTTCACTTACATTTTCTTCCCTTACCAATTGATATTAGACATAGTGAATACGTTGTGCAGGGTAGTTTTCCATTTGGGGTTTCTCCTGATTGTAATTCTTTTGGCTTCCTGAATAATTATCATTTCATCCTTAGACATTGAGGAAATTTTTCTTAAGAGAATTCTAATACTATTCCTTGTTTGTATGTATTTTTTTCCTTCCTGTTCTGGATTCCCATTAGATATGTTGTTCCTCTTGATTGCATCCTACATTGTTCTTAAAGTTTTTCTATTTCTCTTTTGCATTTTATTTTACTTGGAGTCGACAGATTTATCTTCAAGCCCACTAACTCAGGTTTCTCTCTCTTCTCTTCTGCTTCCTTTTTAGAGTGTTTTGTAATGCTGCTATTGTATTGTTTAATTTTTTATTCTGTGGCATATAGTGAACTTACCAGCTTTTTTCTATTGTTTTACTTTTCCTCTCAGTCTCTCCCTTCATCTGTTGTATGAGTGCTATCATTATTCTTTTAATATATTTCTCTGGTAATTCCATAGCCTGTTCAGTTTCAGACATTGCATTTAGTTCTGTTTGGAATTTGGTTGTTCGTTTCTCTTTCTTGTGTGTGTGTGTGTGTGTGTGTGTGTGTGTGTGTGTGTTTAACTCTGTTAGATAGTACAGTAGAGGGGGCAGTGGACAGTATGAACTGTATGAGGGAGAGTGTTAGATTAGGTTTTATTTGGGTAGATTAAAAAGTAGAAGACGAAGTGTTGGAGGAGGGAGAAACAAAGAAAAAGTAAGCAAAAAAAGTGAGAGATCCTGTAGTGTTATTTTGTAGGTTAAATGAAAGGAAATTAGGTTTCCCAAATGTACTTGTTGCTATGACCAGAAAATGGGTAATGCTAATAGATCAGGGGAAAAGATAATAAATTTTAAGAATAGTGTTAGATTTTATTTTCATTAGAATGAGATAGAAAGAAAATGTTGGAAGAGAATAAAAGAAGGGGACAAATAAAAGATAGGTTAAAAGGGATAAGAAATCAACCTTTAAATATTAAAGAAGGAAAGGGTAAACGTAAAGTTTTAAAAAATAATAGAAAAAATGATACTAGAGTAAGAATCGTGAGAGCTCTTTATATATGTTTGTTTTGGCTCTAAGTTTTGCCCAGGAGCATTGTCTCTGATGTGGGTGCTAACTTCTGGATTGATGATGGGTTCAAAAACTGGAAAACAAATTTAAGTGAATGCAAAAAAAGTAAATTAACATTACCCCCCACCCCCCAGTTCTTACGTATACCAGCACATAATGAAGTCCTGATTAAGGATGAATTATAAGAAGAGTGCACAATTTGTTTTAGATATGGAGGGATTATAGGAATGATAGAACACAGAGCAACAACAATGCCAGCAAAAGAACATCTGCTGTCTAAACCTTGTCCTTGGGGAAGCTAAGGGTGTGTGGATCAGGAGTTTTTGAGCAGTTGGGGACAGTGTCTGGTAGTGTGATGATTTTATAACATGTAAGAGTAGGGTTGATATTAAGACTAGTGGAATGGTTTTGGTACCTGGTATGGCTGAGACTCCTGAATTTTTATGATTTAGGTTAAATATCTAAAGATGACAGACCTCTAGTAAACAAGGTCAGAGGAGTTGGGGTTCTCTCTTTTCTGGATGATGGACGTGACTAAATAGGACTGGAAGAACGGGTCTGTGGGGGTACCTCTCCCCCCAAAAAAAACCCAAAACACAACCAAAAGAAACGGGAAAAGCTCCACTGGGAAAAGTTTTTGTAATATGCACTTTTTTTCCCATTAGGCAAGCATTGAGTTAGTTCACCCAGTGATGTCTCCTGGGAAGATTCCTTCTGATCACAGTGAGTTTTGTCGTGAAAGCAATTTTGCTTGAACCTCGAATTTGTGATGGCCAATTTAAGAGTACAGTGTGTAGCTTTGAAATTATGTTTCCTGATCAGGATATATGAACCAGTGGAAGACACCAAAGAATGCTCATCAAGTGAAATCAAATTTGTTGTTGTTGTTTACTGTGAGGCGGATAGTGCATTTGGAGTTCATTCCAACAGGTCAGACTTTAATTACCTTTTCTATTTAGAGGTTTTGAAAAGATTGCATAACATGTGATCCCAAGGGGAAAAAATCCTAGTTGGTAGTTGAGGAGGGCAGCGATTTGATGACATAGAAGAGGTGAAGAAAAAAATGAGGGAGGTGTATCAGAAATCCCAACGGACAAATTTGAAAAGTATTTCCAAAAATGGAATCACAGATTTGACAAATATATTAAGTGTAATGGCAAGTAGTTTGAAGGTGATAAGGTTGTTTTGTAAAAATTTTTTTAATTAAATACATAGCTTAAAAAAATCCATTTGGGGGCCTTTTAAACCCTCCACCTGCTTAGCTGGTCTAGTAGGGAGGAATGAAGCAATAGCCTACTGTTTTCATCCAGGTAGACTAAAGAAACAAATTTATAGACACTCATATGTGTATAAGAGAGAGGTTTAACCCAGTTCAGAATAAGTACATAAGTCCAACATTAGCCCATATGTCAGATACCAGTCTATAACGTCCGCTTCAGACTCGGGAAACACATGTAATGATGCCGAATGCAAGAAGATCACAGGCCAGTGGGTGTGAAATCTTGCGGGTTCAATGACATTGTGAGAATCTCTGAACTGGCACGAGTGTCCACACGGCTTCTGCAGCATAGGGCACTAGCATAGTTCCATGTATCTTGTCAGTTGCTGTTTCCCAGGGAGTGAAGAGAGAGAGAATGTCTCCCATCTTCAAAGATGAAATCCAGGAGTTCCCAGAATCCTCAGGAGAAGGCCTTGCCCACACAGAGGCCTCATTGGCTATGAAATGTTAGGCAGACTAGAATCCACCCTTCCCTCTTAATACTCTCAAGTACAAAATTGACACCAGGTTATATAACTACCACACCGAATCAAAGGGCAGGTTGTTTATCTGAGTGGCTTGGGGTGCTGACCAGGGATGGAGTTATGGGACAACTGATGAATAGCTTGGTATGTGAACAAGGAGAAGTTTCTTGGCCCTAAACCTTTTAGTCTTTGTCATATGTCCAAATTCCCTGCCCATACTTTTAAAACCCACTGTTGCAATTTCTGTTTGTATTGTGAGGACAATACCTTGTTAATCAACCAGATGTGTATTAACTGCTATAGAAATATTTTTTTTAATCCATGCTTTTTTGGTCGGCATCTTAAGATGGGGAGGGAGGGGCAGAGCTGTATCTCCTGGAAAGAGGAATAGTTGTAACTTCCCCAGCTTCTGAGAGTTAGTCTATTCACTATCTATGACTATTGCAGGCTGCCCTGTAGAGTTATTGCCACACTTCTTGGGTATTGTGTTAGTCCGGGTTGACTAGAGAAACAAATCCAGAGGCATTCCTATGCATGTAAGAGAGAATTTTATATCAAAGAGCAATTGTACATTAAGAAAACATTCCCGCCCAGTTCAGAACATGTCCATAAGTCTGATATTAACCCATATTTTAGTACTAGTCCATAAATTCCTCTTTAGACTTATGAATCCATGCAATGTTACTGAATGCAGGAAGATCCCAGGCCAGTGGGTGGAAATTCTTGTGGATCCAGTGGTGGTGGAAGCATCTCAGCACTGGCATGGGTCTCCACGTGGCTTCTCCAGCTTCAGCGCTCTTGCTCCATCAGCATGGTTCCATATGTCTTGCTTGCAGGAAGACAAAGCAGAGAGTGTGTCTGGCCTCTAGTGAGCTGTTTATCTCCATAGCCCCTCCAAATGAGGACATCAAACTGAGACATATTCGACAAGCTAAATTCCACCTCTTTCCTCTTATTACACTACAGGTGACACCAGATTATGTAACTACACTGTTAGGTGGTGCTATCTTGGTTATTGGGGATTTAGGGCTTCTAGGGCATCCGGCTAGACCTCCATTGACTTGTGTTGAAAGCCAAGTCTACTTGTGCTTATGTTGGCCTCAAGCTAGTTCCATAGAGCTATGTTTCTGAAGCTCAGAAGTTCCACCATCCTAGCTAGCTCCTGGACTAGGAAAATTAAGTCTAGCAATTTGGGAATCTTCACACAGTTGGTTATTGTTGAGGGCCGGTGACAAAGGGGAGTCTATCAGCAAATGTTGCTGATATTTTATTAAATTTGTGTTATGTAACTTTCTGCTGAAAATCCTGCATTCTGGAAGTGTAGCTTATCCCTCTCCTGGTTCTTTTCCGCTGGTCTTTGTGGAGTCCTTCCCATGTGTACTGCTTGGTCACCATCTTGTTCTTCCTCCAAGATATAGGTATTGCATACATATATATGCATATATACAAATGTAGTTAAATACATTTCTCCACTGTCTTAGATGTTTTCACTAAACAAAAAATAATCAAAATGTAAAGCTATTGTTATGAACCTTCCCCCAAATATTCTATGCTCCTTGATTTACAGAACGTCAGACTGAAAATTCCACAATACTCAAGGGATGTTCTCTGACTTATGGGAAAATACAGAAATATGCAGGGGGAAGATCAGCTCTTTAATGTGGATGGTGTAAGGCAGCATTTCTCAAGCTGTGGGTCGGGATCCCTTTGGGGTTGGGTGACCTTTCATAGGGGTCAGCCGATTCATAAGAGCAGCAAAGTTATAGTTATGAAGTAAAAACGAAAATAATTTTATGGTTGGGGGATCACTACAATGTGAGGAACTATATTAAAGGGTCATGGCATTAAGAAAGTTGAGAACCACTGTTAAGGTTTCTAAACAAAATCCTCAATGGACAACCATTCTTACTCTTGAAGAATGAGCTGGTGTATTGTCATGATAGAGAGAAAAACAGATCCTTTGTGCAACATTCTAGGACATTTTCTCACTAATACCATGTTACATTTTCTTGAAGCTTATTCATAATAATACTTTTTGATTTTCTCTGTCCTATGAGAATTTCATTCCAGACTAGCCATTTAGAATCCACAAAATCACTTTCATACATTCTGAATTGACCGTTATTCTTTGAATATCAACCTAGATGATTCCTACAGATCTAACTGTTTTCATTGGATCTCTCTCTCTGGATCATTTTGATACATTCAAGAATTATCAATACTTAAGTTTCATTCCACAAAACTGGCTTCATTAACTTCAATTTCCTACAAAGCAGCTCTTCAGGAGCAATTTTTTAGCTCATCAATCCCTGTGCATTGCTTTTTGGCACCAATCAAGAAACCAAAATTGTGACTAAATAATTGAAAATGCTGAACCATGTGAAATTCCAACTTCCTTAGTTATCTCCTCAATGGCAACTCGACAGACTTCTTCCACCAGTACTTCATGTCATCCAGATTCTTCATTTGTACCAGTTGACTTTTCCCCCTCTTTGACTCACCTGTGAAGTTTTCAGTATATTCTTTATGATGCTTGATCCAATTAAAAATGTCTAGTGTGCAGAAGAGAGAATTTCTGTTGGCCTACATTCTTTCTTTCTCTTTCTTTCTTTGTTTCCTGACTCACACAAACAGATGTATTTTAAGTCAACCCAATGAAACCAAGTTAAGTGTGTTACTGAGAAAATATGGCCAACAGACAGCCAGTGATAGCAGAAACATGTTTAAGCATGTTTTATTTGGAATAAACACATGAATGTGGAATTTATTTTACTAACACTTGTATAAACTATACCTCTTCTTGGCTACACTAAAATATGTATGAATGTGTGGACAAATACAACTGTGCATTTATTAATACCATCTATGTATTTATAAAATGTTAAGGGTTCTAGTTTGATTTGGTCAAGGTAGTGTGTCATAAGTATCATTTTCATAAATTGTCATTTATTCTCTTCAGTTGGAAAGCCAAACATTAGAGGCTATTTTCCAGAATATGGTGGGAGGTCAGATGCTCAGAGATATTCCCCCTGAAGGCAGTCTGCTCCATTGTTGGTGGGGTTCACACCCCACTGATAATGGTTTCAATAGTGAGCAAGAGAACAGGTCAAACTGGCTCAGTGATAACCAAAATTAAGCTGGTTCTCTGAATCTAAGATCCACCCATCTTGTCACATGTGTACTCCCAATAACTCCCTGTCGTATTTTGTGGCTACCCCTAGATCGTCCCCCCGATTCATTACTGTAGTCCAATTAGTGCAATCCCTTCCTGTGATATATGTCTTTACCTGCAATTAGGAGGCTTGCATGTCCCCAAAGATATATAAGACTTGATTAGCAATAAAAAAGCTCTCTCTGCTCCCCCTTCCCCTCCCCTGGTCCTCACTCCCCTGTTCCCCTTCCCCTTTTCATCCTTCCCCTCCCTTCTCTCCTTAACTCTGGTCTCTCTCTCTCCCTGTGGAAGACCAAGTGAGGCTGAGGTGCACATGCTATCATCGGGGGGGGGGGGAGCGGGGGGAGAAACAGTGAATCATCTGCCTTTCACAGATGAAGCATCCTCCGTTGTTTGACCATTGGTTGCAGTTTTAATAAAACCAACCTGTTCCAGTCTCTGTCCTGGACACTGTTGAATCCAACTAATATAATAGTCACTGAAGGTGAATCTAGAAGTTGCACAGGAGCGTCTCAGAGATTCCCCAGGCTTTCTCAGGTCACCTCCAGATTTCACCAGCTGCACTTTACACTGGACACCTGCAATCACAAAGACAGTGTGATAAGGTCACTGCCCTGCCTACCCCATCCAATATTCTACACACAACCACACAGCATTTTCCTCAATTATTACCACGTAGAATGGCCAAAACATAAACACAACTTTGTCCAAAATTCATGATGTGTCCTCTGAGTTAGCTGAAAATGGAAATAGCTGAGGCCCAATGTACTGGGGCTTCATGCCCAGAGCTCCCAGGAAAGGAGCAGGACAGGTTTCACTGGCACACAGAGAGAGCTGTATTAGCATGTGGCCCTCCACTTAGTAGCAGAGGAGTGGACTACCTGTTTTGGGGTTCTCCTTATGACCCAAGAAACAGACACACCCTCACAGGAAAATGGAGGTTTTTATAAAGGCTGCTTATACACGTGATACAGAAGCACTGCTGCTGCTATAGTTAAAAGCTATCAATGTTTGATATCAATGTTTTAAATTTTTAAACACTATTATACATAAAAGAGAACCTCTGTGGCATGAGAGTTCAGAATGTATCCTTCATCCTCAGTGTGGACGCACAGATGGTTACTCCTCATGTGAACATGATGATAGATAGCTCTGGTGTCTGTTTCTTGTTGGTGAACATTATTATCCTTATCATTGTCTTCCAAGATATGTCCTCCTTTATTTGACATTGATGAATTTTTTTACAGATTTGTTCATTAAGAATGCCATCTTTAAAATGATTAGGGCAAAGACTGTACAGATGTGCTTTATACAATTGATGTATATATGTATGGACTGTGATAAGAGTTGTATGAGCCCCTAATAAAATGTTAAAAAAAGAATGTCATCTTTAACTTTTTAGCACCCAGTCACCCATTCACTACAAAGTGACATCTCCTCTCTTATTTCTGCCATAGGGGAGTCACTTGTCCTGTGCGTTGTACACACACCTTTCTGGTACAGCCCTGCCCTATTCCTTACAGTAGTCTGTGTCTGGATACCACTGACTTCCGCTATCCCATACAGTAAAAGTGTCTTGTCTTCAGTGGTCACAGACTTTAACTATAGAGAGAAGGAGTTTGTGGGCTCACTTCTGGAGATCGAAGGTCAATTCTTCAGGAATGAAGTGAAGTTTCTTCCGACAACCAAGGTCTATTGTTAACAGTCAGTCTGACTCCTTCAAAAGGTATTGGCTGATCCAGCTCCAGTAATACTAAGTGATCGTGGTGTGTGTGGAGGAGTCGGTACAGGTTAGGGAGAGGATCTGGGAGGTTTCGCCACTCCTCAGAGGGCTTCCTGCAGCTGGAATGGAGCAGAACAACTAGGGACAGGGAAATAGTAAACAGGCAGTGAGGACAAAGAGTAGACACCCATTCGTAACAGGCTATTTTGAGAAACCCACGGGAGGCTCTAACACCAATAGACAAATGCACACAGAAAAACCCAGCCTGCTGTGTAGCATACAGATTCTAACTGTTAGATGGCTTGTCACCGTGATTGCAGCAATGAGATCGAGTATAGCAAGGACTGTGAGGATGACACAGGAATAGGCAGTGTGTTGTTCTATTGTACATGGCAACACGATGATTTAAGACCAAACCAATGAAACCTGGCAATAGTAACAATAGCATTTGTATTGAGGAAATGTGAGTCCTAATCAATAAGACTGTCATGAAAGGTTACTGGTAGGTATTTTGAAAAAAAAAAAAAAAAGACGATTCAGAAATGAAGTCCTGGAGGAGCAATTGAATTGAATCACTGCTCTAGGTCAACCCTTGTTATGTGAGTGGTTACCATGACTTTCCATGAGCAATCAACAATTGTTCACTGCACCTGAGGCTAGATGGTTTCCTTTTTCATCTAATAGCCTAAAAACTCCCTACAGACTTGGCCCTTCTTCATGGAAGGTGAGTATTAGGTTCACCCTGAATAATATTCACTAGTGGTGTTTGAAGAATTATCACATGTACTTCAACTTCAATAGAATGCTGAATTAGTTATTTTATCTAATCTTTTGGGGGAGTTCAGGTGGACCTAGTCTTTAAAGTGAGGTTCTGACTCTTCAATACTCTGAAGAATATTGAATATTCACCACATTTAATATATCTTTTGATCTCTTGACTGCTGCTTCCATGAGCTTTGATTGTGGATACAAGGAAGACAAAATCCATGACGAACATTTCTCCAGACGGAGTGGATGAGTGAAGAGACTTGGTGGTGGTGAAGTCAGTGGAGGTGGCAGGATTTTCTTTGGCAGGCTCCGATGGTGTTCCTCGCTCACTACAGGGGAATCTGCAAAGGAAGATAACGTAAAGGTGGCCTCCAAGTCCAGTCTCTGGTCACTGTAGCCAAGAGAATTGAGACCAGGGCGGTAGTTCTTACCCCAAAGGGGCAGTTCTGTGCAGAAGAGACAGGGCAATGCCAGAGCAAAGAGCAGGCGGCTTTCCTGTTGCATCTTTTTTGTAGTTTCCTGGACTCTGCTCTACGATGTAACTCAATTCTGAAGTGAAGATGGAGGTGGCAGTGCAGGAAAGTCCAAGACTTCCTGGAATCTGAAGTGCTACTCAGATCATCCAAACAAGAGATAGTAAAGGAGGGAGATGGCTCTGTAAAACTGAGCCCCTGAGTTCCAAAAGATGGTGTTGTAGACTGTACAGTTCTTTCTTCAATGCCTTACTCATTGATGGAACCGAGAAGGGGTTCTTCTGAGTTTCAGTTAGTATCCACGGAGAGTAAAAAGCCAACCACAGGCCAAGTGTATGAGAGTGACTCCACCAACCACTGCATGATCTTTCTTCACCTGGCTGGCCCGGATATTGGCAGTCCAGTAACAAACACATTGGCCAAGTTAACAAGGTTAAAGTCATTGGAATCAAAAACACATGGAAAGAACCAAGAGGCTGCTGCATGGGAGCAGTGCAACCTGCTGTGGCGCAGTAGGACCAGTTACAGCAGCCTAACTGGTGGCTCATCGGATGACTCATCGGATGACAATGAAGAGGATTCAGGGGGTAGTAGGCAATCACTACAATTATAACATAAGTAACTGATGTGCCCCTTGTGTTTATAAATACTGTAAGGTGACTTTAGTTACTCCAAGTTCTCCTCGTTGCAATAATTTGTAACTCTTTGGACCATGCGTCCTTGAGGCAGATGTCTTTCAGAAAGAGAGCACTTTCAGGGGTTCTGGGTTTTTGAAGGGAGCAGTGAGAGTGAAGAAGTCATGCTACCTCACTAACATGGTGGTAAGAGGTCATGGGAATGAACCAGCTGAGCCAGAGAGGTAGACACAGTTGTGTGTTGAGGCAACACATCTGGTCAGCAAGTACCTTCTGTCATAGCTGCTCTCCCTTTACAAGGTGTGTACCCACAGTACAACACCTGAACCCAAGTTGGCCTAATGCAGCATCTGTGTATTTTTGTTTTCTACCTTCTAAAAGTTGAAAAATAAAAGTGCAACATAATAAATCTGATGGAAAGTTTATCAGTGGCACTATGTGTTTTTCTGCATTGACATGGAATAACGACAGTGGGAGTTTCATTGGATTCCAGAAAATGCAGCATTGATGGATGGCATCAGATCCACTGTAGTCTGATATTTCTAGTGGAAAATGTAGAGTTAGAGCCATATGCGCATGCACAACGGGAGAGAAGTCATATTGTCCTGCAAGCCCTCACCCATTACTGTGACCATGTGTGTTCTTTTTTCATTTTACAACGTTGCAATGGAATGGCACTTTGTCTCCCTTTCCAAATGCCTTGGTAGCTCTTGAGTATCACAAAAGCACGTGGACTATAGTTTTCCTGTTTCATTCGGTGAAAATATGCTCACCGAGTGCCTGACCTGCTGAAGGCACTTTGTAGAGCGGGGATGTGGGACCCCTGATCTGGATGAGACACTCACTGCATGTACATGCTTCAGATCCTCCTGATCCGCCTGCCTGGCCTTTTGTTCCAAAAAAAGCCAGTTCATTCCATACCCTTCTTTCTGCTGCCTCTTTGTTTCACTCCACTGGCATGTGTCTCACTCATCGTGTGTTTTTTTCATCTTTGTTGGCATCTGACCTCAGCGTTCTTCGTCAACTTTTTAATTTCTCCTCCACTTTGCTTTTGCAGACCAGGCTTTTTAAAGACCACGGACCTCCAGATTTTAGCACCTCATATATCAGTGTTTCACATGGACATGATTCTAGAAGAAAACCAAAGATCCAAACCCAGAGCAACTTAGGACCTTCTGCAAATTCACTACTAGTGTACCTTTGGGCCTTCACATTTCACATTGGAGATTTATTTATTTTTATTCTTACACATTTTTGTTGGTTGATTTACTTGAGTTAAAATGCTAGACCAAGTAGAAATGTACAATTTCTAGCCTGTGTTTACCTGGGATATCGTTGGTAGGAGAATCAGGGTGGATGCCATTACTTTCTGTACTGGAGAAAAAATAAGCAATCACTGAATGAATCACACAAGCAATCAAGCAAACACACAACTTCTGCCTCAAAGTGTAAATCTACCGCCATTGGGTCAATTCAGACTCATAGCAAACCCGTAGAACTGAATATAACTGTTCTTTAGGTTTCCAGAGCTTTCCATATTTATCGGCACACAATACTTAAACTTACTCCCAAGGAGTAGCTGCTGGGTTTGAACCGCTAACCTTTTGTTTAGCAACTAATGCTTAGTCCACTCACCACCAAGTCTTCTTTATATATACATCTGCTCTGAGAACCTATGTTACATATTGTGTGATGTCACTTGAGGATCAACTGCCTCATATGCCTGTGAAAGCTAGACAATGAGTAGGAAGTTTGCAGGAAAATCGATGACCTGAAAATGATGGCTTGGGGGTAGGATATTGAAAGTACCAATGACTGCAAGTAAGGAAAGCTTACTTCACGCACTCTGCACCCCTGATATAATCCTTCAGTCTTCCTTTTGTCTCCCAAATGCAAAGGACATTTAAAAGAATGTGATTTGAGTACCTCAGAAAGTGTTCGAAAAAGGAAAACACTGACTTGAGACTTACATAGACATAAATGGACACTGTCAGGAAATATTAGGTTTATAATTTGTTCTTGTTTTGTTTTTCAAACTTGAGTAATTTATTTGGGTTGAAAATTAAGACTTTATGCAGCTTAGAGTGCTCTATAGTGGACTGATAATATTCAGTGTGATAAAGAGCATTTACAATGGGCAATCCATGAGGAAAGGAAGTTTTTTACTCCTTACTTATTGTTTCATCCTGGATGACTAGGGTGCCTAGAATATTACCTGGCTCCTAATAGATTTTCAATAAATAACATTTACTTTTCAGTGGAAAAGGCAGTCTATCAATATTTTTACATCTAACCCACTGCCCTAATGTATACTCCAACTCATAGCAACCCTGTATAGGATTTTGACAGTCTATCGATCTTTATAGTAGATGGATTTCTCTGTAGATAGCCTCTCTATTTAAAATCTAAAAAAGGTGGACATTCTAGAGTACTTAGCACAGTTTATGAATTTGTTGTTGATAGGTGCCATCAAGTTGGTTCCTACTCAAAGCATCCCTAAGCACAAAAAGAACAGAACACTGCCCAGTCCTGCACTGTCCTCACAACTGTTCTTACATTTGATCTCATTGTTGCAGCCATTGTTAATCCATCTCCTGGAGGGCCTTCCTCCTTGTCACTGCCCTCGTGATGGCCTTCTCCAGGGACTGGCCTCTCTGGGCAACATGTCCAAAGTATGTGAATAAAGTATCACCATCCTTGTGTCATATTAGAATGTGTGTGTGTATATATATATATATATATATATATATATATATATATATATATATATATATATATATATACTTTGTATGCGGTCTTTCACTTTTGGGTGAGTTTATTTTCTTTTTTGAGGATCTTCTTAATAATTATTTGCTTTCAAACAACAATATTTGGATAGACAATATTTTCTAGGGCCTTCTAAGCCAAAATGATTGCATAAAACTACATTTGTGAGAGTGTGGCCAGGCGGCTCGGACCGAGCAGGGCTTTCCTTCCCAGTGGATTGCAGAGCGTACACTGCCAGTCTCTTGTCTTCTGTTCACCATGGCTTCTTCTGATATCCAGGTGAAAGAACTGGAGAAGTGGGCCTCTGGCCAGGCCTTTGAGCTGATACTCAGCCCCCGTTCAAAAGAGGCCGTCCCAGAATTCCCTCTTTCTCCTCCAAAGAAGAAGGACCTTTCCCTGGAGGAAATTCAGAAGAAATTAGAAGCTGCAGAAGAAAGACGCAAGTCCCATGAGGCGGAGGTCCTGAAGCAGCTGGCCGGGAAGCGGGAGCACGAGAAGGAGGTGCTGCAGAAAGCAATCGAGGAGAACAACAACTTCAGCAAGATGGCCGAGGAGAAGCTGACCCACAAAATGGAAGCCAACAAAGAGAACCGAGAAGCACAAATGGTGGCCAAGCTGGAGCGCTTGGGAGAAAAGGACAAGCACGTGGAAGAAGTGCGGAAGAACAAGGAATGCAAAGACCCCGCCGATGAGACTGCAGCCGACTAGCTTGTCCTGAGGACTGACTTTCTCCCCTCCCTCCTCGAGATCCAAAGACCGTGCTGGCCAGTGTCATTTTACTACTATTACTATTTCCCTCCTGACAAAGACTAGAAGCCAACGTAGGACGTAAATAGGTAGATCCAGACCATGTGATGTTGTTTTAGGGGCTAAAGGGGAGAAACAAAAAGTGTTTGACTCTTTTTTTCTAAAGTGTTGGAGTGTTTCTAACGTAGCTATTTTTCTTGTTGCCTCTTTTCTACTTCGGTGCACTCAGTGCGCTGGGTGAATGGCTAGCACTGTATTGGCCCCGTGGAAACATGTTTGTGAAAGAGTATGTAGTGGCTTCTCAAAACTGTTAGATGCTGAATATCTGTTTGCTTTTAAATCCCAGTTCTGTCCTGATTTTACCAGATGCTACTGTACTTGAATGGTTAATAAAACTGCACAGTGCTGCTGGTGGCAGTGAAAAAAAAACTACATTTGTGATTATTTATTACAAGAAGGTTCAAGATAAATCTGAGGGTATAGAGACAATTTGGGACTCCACATGAGAATTTTTTTTCTACATGAAATATTTATAGCTTTGACAACAAATGGCACTAGTTGGTACCCTGAAACAGGAGTCCTCAAACTTTTTAAACAGGGGGCCAGTTCACTGTCCCTCAGACCCGTTGGAGGGCCGGACCATAGTTTAAAAAAAAAAAAGAACAAATTCCCATGCACACTGCACATATCTTATTTTGAAGTCAAAAACAAATGGGGTAAAAACACCTGGCGGGCCAGATAAATGTCCTCGGTGGGCCACATGTGGCCTGCGGGCTGTAGTTTGAGGACACCTGCCTGAACTAACTAGTTGTAAAGTGATATCTCATCAATTACTATTACTGTGAAATCTGTCTTTGGAAGATGGTGAAAGAGAGACAAAGCCCATTCCAAGGAAAATAAATCATGTTCAGAGGCATGAAGCTTCTCTTGAGTCTGTGCATGGTGTCCCTAGAGAGGTGCTGACAAGGTGGGGAAACCACAGCTTCTGAGAGGAAAGCATCACTGACCTCAGCCCTTGCATCTACTGAAACCATGGCCTGTTGCTGGGAGGTTTGTGTCTGGGCTCACACTGAATTCCCATCACTGTGCCTCTAGTACAGTAATACACGGCTGTGTTCTCAGGATTCACAGAGCTCAGTTTTAAATAAACTTTACTTTTGGAGGTGTCCCTGGTTATGCTGACTTGAGACTGGAGAGCTGGATTATAGTGTGTGCTAGCACCCCTCTGTATATCACCAACCCATTCCAGTCCCTTTCCTGAATCATGGCGGATCCAGCTGACATCGGAGCTGGTTAAAGAGAATCTGGAGACAGCACAAGTGAGAGCCAGTGCCTGTGAAGGCTTCACCAGTCCAGGGTCTGACTCTTGTCACTAGACCTGAGCCAGGACACCTGTAGATAAAAAGAGCAACAGTAGGTCATGTGTTCAGATGCTGCATCCCCAGACTTCCTGTGTGAATCCCTGAAGCACTCACCAGCCAGAGTCTCCACCAGAAAAAGGAAAGTCCACACATAATTCATGTTCATGTGGATAAGATTCATGACGCCCAGAAAATGCTCTCCAGGGTGAGAAAGAATACGAATTTAAGTACATGTGCTGTGGTTTCACATGGCTGCATATTATGTATTTGCATGTGGGAGGCACATAGTTATGTAAAGTTGAAAAGGGATCAATGGAGGCCCCTGGCTCTGGGAATTACATGGTGATGGGGATGTTGTCTTTGGGAGAACATAGTCCTCTCTCTCAGGTTTTCACTTTACCAATCATATGAACATTTGTTCATATTTTATGTTTAATGTTGCTTTACATCCATTACTATCATAATTACCCAGATGCTATGGTGAAATTATAGAGAATATCCTCATTGTGATAGGTAGGTTTATTGTGCCAACATGGCCAATGAACACACGTTGGATTAATTGAAGGGCAGAGAGGTAAATGGCTTGGTGAGCCTCACCTTTCTTGTCTCTTGCTTTGTGATGATCAGATCAGTGTGTGGTTGCCATAGCTTGCTCTCTGCTTCAATTTACAAACTACACTACCTGTGGGACACCTAACCCATGGACTGTGTTGCTTTAGTTTGAGTTTCCTTCAAAACTGCTTCACCACACTACTGGAGTAATATCGCTTGAGCTTGGGACTGTTGGATCCTGTCAACTGCCTTGCTGTTTGCTGCCTGTGCCAAGATAATCTGAATTGCTCTACAGAGGACTACCCTGTGGCCCTCAAGACCTGAAGGACTGCCAGTAGGGAAGTGAGTTGCACTGAGCCATTTGCGCTGCTTTATAGATTAACTGTTTATTTCTTATGTTATATAAATAGAGAGAAATTGATAGATATTGATGTATAATCATATGTTCTGGTTTGTTTGTTTTTTCATCTAGAGAACCCTTTCTAACATAATCACAACATAATGGAATCAAGGCCGGGCTTTCCTGAATCTCGTCACACATCTGAGCACAAAGGGAAACACTTATCTGTCATCCCTAAAGCTCCTTTCCCCTAGGATATTGCAGAATATTTG
This sequence comes from Tenrec ecaudatus, assembly GCF_050624435.1. Taxonomy (NCBI): domain Eukaryota; kingdom Metazoa; phylum Chordata; class Mammalia; order Afrosoricida; family Tenrecidae; genus Tenrec; species Tenrec ecaudatus. The sequence goes on along the minus strand of NW_027459704.1, from coordinate 652,865 downwards.
GAAAGGAGTAAAGGGTACTTCGAAGTTTTCATACAGAATTAGAGATTGAATTAAAACAAACAAAAAACCCTAACAACAAGGTTGTTTATGGTGTTAAAAGAAACCACAGAAATACAGTAATTTTTCCTCCCCAAAGGAAAAATTACTGTATATACTCGAATATAAGCTGACCCGAGTATAAGCCGAGGTACCTAATTATTACCTGGGAAACCAGAAAAACTGATTGACTCGAGTATAAGCCTAGGCTGGAAAATGCAGAAGCTATTGGTGAATTTCAATAATCAAAACAAGTGAAAATAAAATTACTAAAAATTGAGACATCAGTGGGGGTAATGTATTCAAATATTTATTTTAAATAAAAAACAAATAAAAGGACAACAAGTCATTTAACATTAGTAAACCAACACAGTAAGTGGAAAATAGGTTCAACAAAAACAATAAGGTATGAACAATGATACCTTAAGGGTACTATTCCCTGAGTTCAATCAGCAACCTAGCTAAAATGTAAAGAGTAAAATCCTTCAAAACTGGATTCCTCATCATCATCCGTATCCTAATGCAGAGCTTCAGCTGGTGTGAGGTCATCATAGATGCTTTCCTCACTGAGATCGCCGTCATCACCATCACTGCTGTCATTTTCACACAAAACACAGTCTTCACTGCCATTAGCATTACTAATACTACATTTCTGGAAGGCACATCACAACATATCTTCTGGAATGTCTTCCCATGCATCTAGAAACCACTTTGCTTTTAACTCTGTCAGGCTTCATGAGATTTCATCCTTTTGTTAGTCAGGTTTGGCCAGATCACATCCATTCATGCCACATCCTTCACACATGGTTTTTAAAAGGTTTATTCAAAGATACATCCAAAGGCTGCAGTACAGATGTAAGCCCACCTGGAATAACGGCTAAAGTAACTTTAATAGATTTTGCCTTTTTTTTTTTTAATGTCATCCGACAGTTGGGCTCTGAACATATCCCAAACAAGTAGTGATGGCTTTTTCTTTAAGGCTGCTCCTGGTCATCGGTTCCAAATTTCTTACAGCCATTTTTTTTTGTTCCGTCTTCATCCATCCAGCCTTTAACATGTGCATGCACAGTAATTCTTGGTGGGAAATTGATCTTCTTAGGCAAAGTCTTCCTTTTAAAAATAATGACAGGGTGGAGCTTAGTTCCATTAGCCAAACATGATAGAACAACTGTAAAGTGTTTGTTTGTTTTTTTCATTTCCTGTGGTTTTGAGAAAAATGTCTTTTTTTCTCCTAAACTTGCCACAGTTCTGTTGCTTGGAAGATAAAAAGTTATGGCAGTTTCATCCACATTCCCAATATCTGCCAGGTCAAAGTTATAAATCCTTCTTTGTTTTATAATAAATGACTGGAATGACATAATTTTTTCTTCAAGGTCTTGTGACAATTTCTGGGAAATCTTTGTTCTTTGTCTCAAACATAGTAGGCCAAACCTATTCATGAAGTGGGTACACCATCCTTCTGATGCAACAAATTTTTCAATGTCTGGTGCTTTATATTTGTCATCCTTAGCCATCTGTAGAACACGTATGTGGATTCCCATGCGTGTTACACAGTAACTATTTTGATGATACTCCATAATCCATTTATGCAATTCACTCTCTAGAGCCCCACAAAAAGAAATTAAACCACAATGAGCTTTTTTTAGCTTTGGAATCTGTTTCAAGTCAGCCTTCATTTTCCTCTATTCCCTTACTTGCTTTTCATCAACATAGAATTCACTACTTGCAATACTGTTATTGCTCTCTTCTGCTCTTCACACAACCTTCATTTTGAAACCAGGCTCATATGACTGGCGTTTTTGTTTTGGTTGAAGAGTATCCATATCTAATAGGATAAAAAAATAAGACTTTGAAAAAGATTTTTCATGGTATTGCCCCCCACCCCCTACATGATGCGTTAGATGGTAGGAGGGGCAGGAGGGAGTCTGTGTAGATGGGGCATGCAGGATGTAAATTAGCATAGACACCAGAGGGGAGAGACAAAGCACAGCCACAGAAACATCCTTACCAGTTCAGCTGCCAGCGAAAGTGAATCAGTATGGGTGCTTCTGCCAATTGGAGCTGTCCATATCTTAGGACGGCTGTGATTGGTTAAATGTGAGTAAACAAACATTCAAAGACCTGCAGTGTCAACGCGACTTTGAATGAACAGTGGACAAACGGCAATCACCCACAAGATAACGGGCGCTCATCCCATTACCAGGGGGTGAAGGGTGCAGCGAAATGTTACATCTCACTGGGGTACCACTGACCCATGTATATGCCGAACTCCAGGTTTTCAGCACATTTTTGTGCTGAAAATCTCAGCTTATAGACGAGTATATATGGTAGTACCCACGTGTATGTTGGGCTCAATGTGTTCTGAGAGCCCCCTGCTGACAGCATCCCATCACACATACAGGAGAGGTATTCAATGAGCTTACACTGTCTTCCACCTTTTGGGGACCACAGAGAAACATTTTCTCTGATCCAAAGCATTCGTGCTCATTGTCAGAGGTGTTCCCTGGAGTTCTCTCAGCTGGTTTCCTGCCATGGGCAGTAGAGCTACCAAAGTGCTCAGCACAGCAGTTTTCGCTGACCAGCCACTGCAGTCCTTACCCAGGCTCCTGTCCTCACTTCTTTCTTCACTTGCTCCAGGAGGGGGTGGGTCTCTAACACCCCTGCAGGACAGCTTTCTTCTTGAGGTTAGTTTTAGGCCCGGTCTCACACTGATTCTCCCACACAGTGAAAGCTTTGTGGAGGCCTGAAGGTTGCAAGCACTCTGAATTGGTTGAGTTGGCTGTAGTGGAAGGAAGTATGATCTATAGATATTGATATTTATATTAGATTTGATATGCCACAACAAAGTATTCATTAAAAAAGATATCTGACTGAAAGACATTGAACAGAGTTTAGGCTTTATTCTTTCCAAAGGTGGAGCGAAAGTTTTTGAAGCAGACTTTTATTCAAAGTAATTGAAGTATTAGATTTATAGCTATTTATTCCATGTTAAGGAGGAAATTATCAAGCCAGAATTCTTTTGTCTGGGTTTGTGTTATACGTATGATAGGGAACTTTGCAAATATTGGTAATTGTTTAACACAATGATAATCTAATGTTACTGAATTATGCATGAGAAGAATTTTACAAATGGCCTTTTGTTACATATGTGTATCATGAAAAAATAAGTGACAGATAGTCACACATAATTATAAACTGATGGAAATTCATCCCAGTATAACAACATTCAAAAAACAAACAAACATTTAAATAATGAACAGTAAAAGAGATTTTGATATAAGCCAGGAACTTGAATTTACAAAAAACTTCTAGCAATGGAATAAATAATCTTTATTTAATTTTCCTCCTAACCATTTTATTGGGTACTAATAGAGATATCATATCATTCCACAGTTCACTCACATCAAGCAGTATTGTACAATTGCTACCACAATCCGTTTCAAAACATCATCTTCCTTCTTGAATTCCTTGACTTCAGTTCCCGTTTATGTCCTCCCATGCCACCACCCACCGAAACCCTTAATCTACTTGCTTTCTCTATATGTTTATCAATCCCAAGTTTTATCTACTGTAAAACAGAAAAACATAAAACAAAAATTCAAGAGTGTTACCTGCAACAACAAAATATACCTGAGATAAACTCCAATAGGAATTGGAAATTGGGGAAGTTGACAATCTGTTGCCTCCTTCTCTGGAGTCCATGACAGAACCAGACATGATTAGCATCAAATTGTCAGTCTGGCTACTGGGGTATGATGACCTTGCTGAATGACTGCCTTTCCAGGGCTTCTGTATTCAAAAACACTCCTTAGTGTCTGGTGTCCTACAGCCTACCCCCTCTACCTTCGGCTGAACCCATGCTAACAGTCCCCAAACTGATTGTTATGAACATTACATGGAACACACAAAACAGCAGCAACAACAAAACAAACTCACTATTTCCTGCAGATTTGAGCTCATAGCATAAACCCATTTCTTTATCTTTGCTGTTGTGGAGGGAACACAGTTCTTCAACTGCAGCACAAAAGAGGGATACTTGCAAACCCCCATCCCTGCACTGGCCCCAGGGTGAAACCACTGACTGTGGAGATTTGTGCCCACTCCTGATGAGGAGCTAGCTCTATCTCTTCTCTGTGAGAGCAAACTGCTGTTGCATCCAACGCTTCTGTGTAAACTGTGTTTTGCTGGCGACTTCTCAATTGGTTCAACAGAAATATAATGTTATGATGACCTTACACTACAAAATAAGGGAATGTCCAGTTGTCTACAGATTGGACATCCCCTCACAGGTTCACAAGGAAGAGATGACCCAGTCAGGGTGCAGTATAGCTCCGATGAAACATAGAACTTTCCTCTAGTTATTTAATGCTCTCCCCTCCCACTATTATGACCCCAATTCTACCTTACAAATCCTGGTAGACCAAAACATGTACACTGCTACAGATAAGAGCTCACAACACAGGGAATCCAAGACAGATAAAACCCTCAGGACCAATAATAAGAGTAGGGATAAAGGAGGATAGCAGGGAGGTGGGGCGGAGAAAGAGGGAATGATCACAATGATCTACATATAATCCCCTCCCAGGGGGGCGAAAAGCAGAAAAGTGGGTGAAGGGAGACAGCGTTTGGTGTAAGGCATGAAAAAATATTATAAACTATCAAGTTTTCATGAGGGAGGGTGGGAGTGGGTGGGAAATGAGCTGATACCAAAGGCTCAAGTAGAAAGAATATGTTTTGAAAATGATTATGGCAATATATGGACAAAGGTGCTTGACACAATGGATATATGTATAGATTGTTATAAGAGCTGTTCAAGACCCCAATAAAATGATATATAAAAAGGAATAAATCAACTGGAAGGATAAATAAGTTTATTTGTATAAAGTTACATAGAAAATTGAAGAACAACCAATAAAATGTATATTTAAAAGGAAACCCATTAACATGTTATTAAAATATTATACATAATAGTATAAATGATGTTACAGAAAAAAAGGGCATAATTAAAATAAAAACAGAATGTAATAATTTCTTTGGAGACCAGGATAATGGAAAGAATTGAGCAATTCCTGACAATAATATTAACTATGATTAGACAAAATACAGAATACACAGAAAAAAAAACTAATGGAGATCAGCAACCAAAATAAGATACAAATTGAGAAACTCAATTACCATAACACACTAGCAGCAAGTGAATTCTGACTCATAGCGACCCTCTAGGACAGAATAGAGCTGCTCCTCATTTTCAGACACTGCCTTTTTTAAACTGAGAAATTGGCAAAATTTATTATGAAATATGTATTAGAAACAGCATGTTATCAATATTAAGTACATTTTTCATATGAAATATTTTAAGAAGTTATTTTCAGAAGTATACAAAATAAAAACCTTTTAAATCATTTTGTCAGCAAATAAGATCCTTAAACCTTTTCTTTTTTTCCCCTCATTCAAACCATTTTATTAGAATCAAATCTAGACATCATACCATTCTGTCGTTCAGTCTTATCAAGCTGTGTTCACAATTGCTACCACAACCTGTTTGAAAACATTTTCTTCCTTCTTGAAATTCTTTACATTAGCTCCCTGTGTTAGACAGGGTTCTCTAGATAAACAAAACCAGGATACTTATGATTGTGTGTGTGTGTGTGTGTGAATATAACAGTTAATTAGGCCACACAGCAGTGTAGAGGGCTCAGTTCAATTCATTTCCATGGGAAAAATAATATACTGGAAGGCGTTCAACTCACAACGACCACTGGGTCCAGGATCAAGGAAGCAGAGAGCTGAGTCTTCCATAGAGCAATGCAGACAGTCTGGCCACAGGCAGCAAACAGCAGGGTGGGTGAACAACAATCATCAGGATGACAAGTTCCAACAGTCCCAAGCTCAAGTGATGTCTACAACAGCAACGTGGCGAAGCTAGTCTCAAAGGAAACTCAAGCTCTAGCGACATGATCTACAGGTTGTCAGCCCCAAAGGCAGTGTAGCTTAGGAGTTGAGGAAGAGAACAAGCTAAGGCAGCCACACACTGGTCTGATTATCAGAGAGCAAGAGAGATACCAGTGACCTTTCTGAGCCATTTATCTCTTTGCTCTCCAATCAAACTGCAACCTTATTAATACCACATGTTCCTATTGGCCAGGTTGGCACATAAATCTACCAATCACATTCCATTTTACCACCATTTCCCTTACTGTGGCCCCAGGAACCCTTATTCTAGTTATTATCTCTGTAGATTTCCCCATCTTGGGTTTCATAAATCAAAAAACAGAAAAAGACATAAGAGGGAATAAAAAAGGCTACCAACAATGACAAAATACAACAGGTATAAACCCCTACATGAAAAAAAAATCCAGAAAGTATTAAAACCCAGAATAAGCAAAAGTGTATCAAAATGGAAATATTAAACTACGTATAGGTAAACTTAATAAGGAATGGTATACGTATCAAATGTTAAATAGTAAATATGAAAAGGTGTATTATAGTAATATTTTAGGTATTCACACTTGGCTAACAGAATTAATCTCAATTCCTGCAACTCATTATCAGGGATGTTGTTGATTACATTTGAGTAAGTTTTATGCTCCGTGCCTCCGTGTACAACAGCACAAATACATAAACTGAGAAGTCCTGAACCGTCCTCATTTGATCCTAAGTCTGAGACCATTTTTGCAGCCACCCCCGTCTGTGCATCTAATTCAGGGTATTCTTATATTTTGCTGACACTCTACAATAGAGGATGTTCTTCTCTAGGAACTGGTTGCCCTGAAAACATATTCAAAATATGTGAGAAGTCTCATTATTCTCAATTCTAAAGAGCATTCTGAGATACTGGTCTGCCATTTCCTCTTCTTGTGACACATCTGCTACTTTATTTTGGAATCAAAGTTGTCCTTCCATTGAGTGTTCGCTTCATTATGACCCCAAAGAGCAATTTCACAAAAGTCATGTCACAAGTTTAGCATCAGAAGTCACTGCAATTATTTTCTCAGACATAAGAATATTAATCAATCAGTATCCACAGTGCACATTGCAGAGAGACACATCCAGAGATGTGTTATCCTGGGTTTTAATAGAGCAATGAGCTCAGGCCTTTTAAAATCATGCATTTTACTCATGAATCTATAAATGTCTGTATTTCATCGTCAACATACTTTGACTAACAGGGTGAGAATGACCACGATAATCTGCTTGTCAAGAAGGAAAATGAATCACATAGGATGACAATGGAGGATCATTGTCACTTTTAATATTTGTACTGCAAACAGAGAATTCTAGTTCCTCTTTCGAAGCCTGCAGTGAGAAGAACACTTAGGGGGGGAAAAAGAGAAACCTGTTCTGGGGATGCTGAAAGCTGAGCGAGGAAGCCCTAATTCCAACAGGAAATCCTCCTTCATTCACCTCTGCCTGCTTCTCTAGGGCTGGGTGTCCATGTTCAGTGGGTCCTGCACGCCCCCTACTGCCCAGTGTCTTCCCTGCAGGGGAGTTTTGTGTTTGGGCTCACACTGACTTCACTTCACTGTGTTCCTTGTACAGTAATAAAGGGCCATGTCCTCAGCAGTCACAGAACTCAGCTGCAGGAAGAACTGATTCTTCGATGTGTCTCTGGTGACGGAGAGTCAGCTTTGGAAGGACGGGTTATATTTTGTACCACCATTATACCATAAGCTTCCCATCCACTGCAGCCCCTTCCCAGGAGTCTGGTGGATCCAGCTCGAGTCATAACTCCTACTTGTGATGGAGACACCAGAGACAGTGCAAATGAGGGACAGCTTCTGGGAGGGCTTCACCAGTCCTGGACCTGAATCCTGAAGCTGCATCTCTGATAGAACTTCTGTAAATAAAGATAATTGATCTCTGTCAGTCACTTGCAGTCACAACCATCCACATAGACTCAACACCGACATCTGAGACCCTCACCTTGGGGAACTGTCACCAGGCACAGGAGAACACATAGCAACAGCATCTTTAGCCCTCAGCTGTGCTTTCCCAAGAGATAGACAGCCCTGTCAGAAGAGAACTGATAGCTTTCAGTGCCCAAGTTGTGGGATTTTAAACGTGTGCCTGAAGAATGATTTGCATAGCAGGGAGACTTATGCTTATAAATAGAGGCTCCTTTTTTTCTTCTGAGCCATTGTAGGGTAATTCTTCTTTTGAACTCATCTGTGTGTTAGTCTGTAATGAGAGAGCACTTCAACTAAAAGGTATGTGCGAATGGACAAAGGAAAGCCCAGCATTTCTGAGCCCAGTATTCTCTCCCTTCAGCCCTTCATTGCTCCTGCCCTGACTGAGGCTCTTATATATCCTGTACATTGGAGATTGGGCAGTATAGGGTTCCTTGGAACCAGCAGGTACACCCCAGAGTATCTCCCATTACCTCACACTCTCCAAAACCCAATTTTTCTTTATGCACGGATGACTTTTAATCAACCTCCTCAAAGTCCTTGGTAATTTTCCTATGTGGTAATAATATGTTTTAGTAATATTAATACCAGACCAATTCCAAGGAGTTGGGGGTTGATGATGCCTCAAATATCCAACTCTTCCATGATGTCATTCAGCACCATTTCCCACCTATTCCTTGCCTACATATATTTCCTTGTGTTTCTTGAATGTAAATTGCAACAACATCCAACAAAACCCCTTGAATGCTTGAGGAAATGCTCAAGTGTTGGTGGGTGTACTTCAGTCCATATCCCTAAGGTCAGGTGGTCATAAGCCAGATGTGGGGTCTACAAGATGTCCTCCACTTCGGACTCTGTATTTTATTAAGGCACAGATGCCCTGAGGCTCTGGCAGGATGTCTCCAGTAGGCATTGGCCTCCTACTGATGTGAATCAGCCCGGTCTTTTCCAGATTTGGGCCATGATCATCACAAACCCCACCGCTCTTACAAGCACCACTATCACTACATCCCACTACCTGATGGCTAAGGAAAACCTCAGTGTAAGAAGAAGCTGCTACCCAGAAAAGTTGAGCCCCAGAAAAGACAAGGTTGTAACTCTGTACTCTATAAGAACTGCAAGATTCTGAAGAGAAACCCTTTGTTTGGCAGAGAGCATTCCAAAGAGTGTAAAACCTGTCAAGTGCCATGACTTAAAGTGAAAAGTTACATCAGAGAAGGGAGTGGGAAATAATTGTTTAATAGGGCAAAGTAAGGATATGAGCCAAGGACAGTATTTCATATCTTGAACCAAAATATGTTGAGTTGAGACCTAAAGGCACTCTGGATTAAATGAAGTCCATACAGGTCCTCAAAATTTGTGGAATAAGCACAGACATTTTTAAATGTCCCTTACCCAGAGGACTCTGGGTCACCTGAAATTTGAGCACATACAACCAAAGTCTTCCTCTCTATTTATGCTTTACTTATGATTCCCCACAAACTGCTCAGGGATCACAACCTTGAATTTAATACCAACACTCACATATTTTCTGAATTTGGAATATTTTTCATATTATTGCCCATAAAATCACTAGCACTATCTCTAGTTATACATGTTAAAAATGTTATGCCCATTCAGATTTTGTTCTCATTGATATCAAAGATCACAAACATTTTTCTCCATTCTTAGAGTTGACACCAGTCATTTACTGTATGGTTAAACTGCATATGTCAATGGGGGAAATTCAAGCACAAGTTGGTGGTCACTTGACCTCTCTGGGCCAGAATTTGCTGAGGAGAATAAGCTTTTTCAAAAATGATTCTTGATTTTCCATATGATCCAGGAATTCAAGCACATGACAAGCTAATATTTTGCCATGGGAATTCCTTGAATTAGTTCAGTTTTGCATGCAGATGGGTATGGCATTACTTGAGCATGATCATTCCAGAACAAAGTTATCTCATTACTGGAGGTTAGCAGACCAATTTAAGTTTCACATCATGATGCAGCTGCACACTAGTCCAGCTCACCTCCATCTCTGAGTGTGAAAGCCATGATATTCCAATCCCATGACAGTGAGCATAATGTTTGACATTATAATGCTTAATTCTAACTAGTAAGCGTGTGATTACTTCATCTCAGGACTTTTAACATGTTTCCAGATATTGTGCTTGATAATGCATAAGGATGACCTTTAACATCATAGAATGGCACAGTAACTGTAACAAAGGCCTCATACATGACAACTGTGAGGATGAAGTAAGACCTATGCTCCTTTCTGTTTTATCTAGTGTTGCTGTGATTTCAGACAGATTTAATCAGACTCAAAACAGCAAAGTGAAATATCAATGACAAACATTTCACTCAATGGAGAGGAAACAAAAGCATTCACCTTTCAAATTGGAACCATATAAGGATACCATTTAATACCAATCTTGTTTCACATGGTGCTATAACCCATAACTATAGCTATCAATCATATAATGTAAAATAAAGGCATTCAAAATGACAGGAAAGAAGTAAAACTCTCTATAATTGCTGACTATATTACTCTAAACATAGAAAGCCCAAAAGTCCTAGTAGAAAATTATTGGAACTAATTGAAAGGTTAAGCAATTTCACAGGTTATAAGGTCAGCATAGAAAAATAAGTTTGGGAGCTGGGGAAGATGGCCGACAGGGACACCGGCATACTCTGAGAGCTCCTACAAACAAAGTGGGATTGGCGACCAGGTAGCTGAATAGTAAGAGTCTGGTGAGTGAAATATCCCCCTGGGACAGCACCCCAGTCCTACCCCACGTATTTGTCCGGAGCAGGGGTCTAGGTGAAAGAGGACCGGACTAGTGGGACATCTCTGGCCACTAAGCTGCCGTGAGCTCACTGGCGACCGGCCTAGGCTCCATCCCCAAACCGGACGCCAGCCCAGAGCCGCTTGCCTGCCCTGCCTAGACAGGCGCAGCAGGTCACGCTCCCCTACTCCAGCGGCCCACTCCCCACTCGCGGATCCCCACTGGGAGAGAAGCTTTCCTCTCCCGCAGTTCCCCTCTCCCCGCAGGGCAACGATCTGCCCTCGGGCCCACGTCCCTCCCTCCATTCATCCAAGCTCAGGGTAGCAGACCCGCGGGTTGTCTGGCAACCCCCACGGGGGACCATCCACCCGCACTGCTGCCGCGGACCCCTCAACCTGCCCACCGTGCGCCGGCCTCCCACCCCCGCCCGCCCCCGCCCACCCCTGGCAGCCTAGCACCAGCTCCACTCCTGGCGGGGACCCTGCGCTGAGCACTTCCCGCCAACAGGAGCCATAGCCCAACCCGCGCCTGTCCCGGACCCTGAGCTTCCGCGGAGCGCCGCGCCCCACGCTGCTGAGTCTGCCCACCAAGGGCCCCTCCCTGCGCAAGGCACAAGAGTAGGTGCCCTCCCCAGGGTGCTGCGGGGACCCCGGCGGCCGCGACTCTGAGCCTGAGCGGAGGAAGGGCGCCATTGCCCCCTGCGGTTTCGCACTAAAAGGGCGGAGAGCGAACACCATTGTTCCCTGAAGTGTTGCGCAGCTGCCTGCGCAGCTATCCGAGTGGCCTCCCCGGGCCCGCTCACAGCCCGGGCAGATGAAACATTCCACCTGCAGTGGAGCCTGGGTCTCGGCTTTGCAGTCCCTGAGGAGCCGTCAGTGAGCTCCAGCCAGCTCTCACCACCTGGGGCCCTGTTGGGTCCCCAGTGCCAGCCCTAAGCCTGCCACAGACGGCCCCAGCCACCCCAGGAGATGGCACAGTGGTCTGAGCCTCCACACAATAAGGTTACTCCTGTCTCCCAGAAGCATGGGGCCTATTAAAGGATCAAGGAAAAATCAACAGACCACATCACTCCCAACAAAAAAATCAGAAAAACGAGGCACTTTAACAGACCTAACGTCACTCATAGAAGAAACAGATATAGATCAGCCACAAAAGGAAATCTTCAGAACTCTGCTTGCAGTAATACAGGAGCTAAGAGAAGCAAACCAAAATAAGGATGCAACGATAGAAGGGGTGAAATGCACAATAGAGGGGATGAAGTCCACAATAGAGGGGATGAATACTATCCACCAAAAGGAACTGCAGAAATTAACAGAGGAGGTAGCAGAGGCCACACAAAAGGTCACAGAAGCTATATCTAGGCTTGAGGAGGCTGAGAACCGTATCAGTGAACTAGAGGACGCTCAAACCAAACGAAGCAAGCGAGAAAAACAATCAGACAGGAAAATTAAAGAAACAGAAGACAGCCTGAGATCAATGACAGATGCTATGAAGAGGAATAATATTTGAATAATCGGTCTACCGGAACACAACATAACACACAAATCGACCGCCAAGATAGCAAAGGAATTCCTGGAAGAAAATTTCCCCAACCTAACAAAGGAGAATCCGACTCTCATACAGGAAGCAGAGAGGACACCGGCTAAGCTAAACACCAAGAAGAACACGCCAAGGCATATAATTGTAAAATTATCCAACTTAGAGGAAAAAGAGAAAATTCTACGAGCATCAAGAGAAAGGAAGACAGTCACATACAAAGGAGCGCAGGTAAGAATATGCTCAGACTTATCAGCAGAAACCATGAAGAGGAGGAGAGAATGGAGCAACATCTTCCAAAAACTGAAAGATAAAAATGCCTCCCCCAGAATCCTATACCCTGCCAAGTTATCCATTAAGATAGAGGGTAAGATAAGGGTCTTCCAGGACAAGGAAGAACTCAAAAAATATACTGCAAGTCACCCGACCCTGCAGAACATACTGGCTGACTCACTATGGCCAGAAGATCAAGCTCCAACTAGAACCACCAGGAGACCACCATATAGCCCATCTCCATCTAGAAGCCAACATGCCAGCAACACGTACTAGGACAACACGGTCTCAGATGGAAAAGAGGACAGGATAGAAACCCTCCACTCAAACGCAGTACACTGATATGAAGGAAGATAGGTAAAGACGCAAAACACAAAACAGAATATGGCAACCATGAAGCCAGCGATTGTAATAATCACTTTGAATACAAATGGGCTCAATTCATATGTTAAAAGAAAGCGGCTGGAGGATTGGATTAGAAAACATAACCCATCAATCTGCTGCCTGCAAGAGACACACCTTAAGCAAGCAGACAAGCATATGCTGAGAATAAAGGGCTGGCAGAAAGTTTACCAAGCAAATGGTAACTCCAAGAAGGCAGGAGTGGCTATCTTAATCTCCGACAAAATGGATCTCAAGATCCAAAACATAAAAAGAGACAAAGAGGGACATTACATAATGCTCAAAGGCTCAGTAAACCAGGAAGCAATAAGCATACTGAATATTTACGCACCTAATAATGGTGCGGCAAATTTCGTCAAACAAACTATTAAAAAAATGACAGAAGAAATCACGGAAACAACAATAATAGTGGGGGACTTCAACACTCCACTATCAGAGAAAGACAGGTCACAGGGAAAGAAGCTCAGCAAAGAGGCCAGAGAGCTAAACAATGTAATTAGGCAACAGGGCCTGATAGACATCTATAGAGCCTTTCATCCAAAAGCAAAAGGTTTCACATTCTTCTCCAATCCACACGGATCTTTCTCAAGAATAGATCACATGCTGGGGCACAAGGCCAGCCTGAGTGAATTCAAACACATAGATTTTATCCAGACGTCTTTCTCAGACCACCATGCCATAAAGCTGGAGATTAATAGGAGGGCACCCAGAAAAGCAAGGGCCACCGATTGGAGAATAAACAACGATCTCCTGCGACATGAATGGGTTAAGGTCCAGATCAGAGAGGATATCAGGAAATTTCTAGAAACTAATGAGAACGAGCATACAACATATCAAAACTTATGGGACACTGCAAAGGCAGTTATCAGAGGTAGCTTGATATCACTGAATGCATACATGAAAAAAGAAGAAAGGCGTATGACAGATATGTTAACACAAAACCTCCAACAACTAGAACAGAGTCAACAGAACTACCCCTCCAATAGCAAGAGAAAAGAAATAATAAAAATCAGGGCAGAGTTAAACCAGTGGGAAGACAAAAGAACAATGCAAAGGATTAACGCAACTAGAAGCTGGTTTTATGAACGAATTAATAAAATTGACACTCCCCTGGCAAAGCTTACCAAAGATAGAAAGGAACAATCATCAATAGCCAGGATGAGGGATGAATCGGGGGCAATAACAACAGACCCCAATAAGATAAAAAGGATAATCACAAAGTACTATGAAGGTTTGTATTCTAATGAATTCAGAAACCTGGAAGACATGGATAAATATTTAGAAAAACAATCTATCCCTAGATTATCTGAGACAGAGATCAAGAACCTCAACAAACCCATAGCGAAGGAAGAAATAGAGAGTGTCATCAAAAACCTACCAAGGAAAAAGGCCCCAGGGCCAGATGGCTACACAGCAGAATTTTACCAAACATTCAGGGAAGAGCTAACACCGATCCTCCACAAAGTATTCCATAACATAGAAAAGAACGGCAAGCTCCCAAACTCATTTTACGAAGCCAGCATTACTTTGATACCCAAACAGGGAAAAGACCCCACAGGTGTAGAGAATTATAGACCAATATCTCTAATGAACATAGATGCAAAAATCCTTAACAAAATATTGGCCAATAGAATACAAAGGAACATCAAACATATCATTCACCACGACCAAGTAGGATTCATCCCAGCGATGCAGGGATGGTTTAACATCCGAAAATCCATCAATATCATACACCACATCGAGAAGAAAAAGGATAAAAACCATATGATAATATCCATAGATGCAGAAAAAGCATTTGACAACATCCAGCATCCATTCCTAATCAAAACACTCATGAAGATAGGATTGGAAGGTAAGTTCCTCAAGCTCATACAAGCTATCTATGAAAGACCAACAGCCAACATCATAGTCAATGGAGAAAAGACAAGAACAATACCACTGAAAAAGGGTACAAGACAAGGATGCCCCCTGTCCCCTCTTCTATTCAATATCGTTTTGGAGGTTCTGGCTAACAACATAAGACAGCGGAAGGACATCAAAGGGATCCAGTTGGGAGAGGAGGAGGTGAAACTATCGTTATTTGCAGATGACATGATCCTATATATTGAAGACCCCCAAAACTCCACAGTTGGAATACTTACAGCAATAGAGGAATACGAAAGAGTAGCAGGATACAAGATCAATAAACAGAAGTCGGTAGGGTTTCTATACACATCGGACAGGGCCATGGAAGAGGCGATTAAGAGGGAAGTACCCTTCACAGTAGCCAAGAACAAACTGAAATACCTAGGAATATACTTAACAAAAAATACTAAAGACCTATATAAGCATAATTATAAAACCCTATTACAGGAAACCAAAAGTAACCTTCACAAATGGATGAAGCTCCCCTGCTCATGGTTAGGTAGGCTGAACATAGTAAAGATGACAGTTCTTCCTAAAGCACTCTACAAGTTCAATGCTATACCAATCCAATTACCATCAACCTTCTTCAAAGAATTGGAAAAACTGACCACCAACTTCATATGGAGAGGGAAGAAACCCAGAATTAGCAGAGAACTCCTCAAGAAGAAGGACACAATTGGAGGACTCGCCCTACCTGATTTTAATGCCTACTACACAGTTACAGTGGTCAAAACAGCATGGTACTGGCACAATGATAGACACTCAGACCAGTGGAAAAGAATAGAAAACCCAGGAGTAAAATCATCAGCATATAGACAACTGATCTTCGACAAGGGTCCCAAAAACGTCAAGTGGGAAGCAGATGCCCTCTTTAATAAGTGGTGCTGGAAACAATGGATATCCACATGTATAAAGTTGAAACAAGACGTCTACCTCACCCCATGCACAAGAATACACTCAAGGTGGATCACAGATCTAGAAGTCAAACCCCAAACCATCAGGACCATTAAGGAGGGAATCGGGACTAATCTCAGAGCACTGGCCCAGGGAGCACATAGGCTCACTGCAACAGGGAAGGGGACACACACAGGTGATCTGGAAATCGACAAATGGGATCTAATAAGAATAAAACACCTGTGCACCTCGAAAGACTTTGCCAAGAGGGTGACTAAGCAACCCACAGACTGGGAGAAGATTTTTAGTAATGACACGTCAGGCAAAGGGCTCATTATTAAAATCTACAACACCATCATGACCTGCAAAAAGAGGAAAACAGTTAACCCCCTAAGGAAGTGGGCAAAAGAAATGAGAAGAACTTTCACTAGAGAGGAGATCAATATGGCCAATAAATATATGAGAAAGTGCTCGAAGTCCCTTGCCATAAGAGAAATGCAAATCAAAACAACCATGAGATACCACCTAACACCCCTGAGGCTAGCCCAGATCAGTAAATCAGAGAGCAACAAGTGTTGGAGGGGCTGTGGTGAAGTAGGAACCCTCCTCTACTGCTGGTGGTCGTGCAGATTTGTACAGACACTGTGGAAAGCAATCTGGCGATACCTAAAGAAAATGGAAATTGATCTACCTTACGACCCAGCCATCCCTCTACTGGGCATATAGCCGGTTGAAGCAGCAAATAAAACACGACCAGTCATATGCGTTCCAATGTTTATTGCGGCACAATTCACAATAGCAAAGACTTGGAAACAGCCTAAGTTTCCATCGATAGACGAGTGGATTAGCAAACTTTGGCACATACACACAATGGAGTATTATGCAGCACTGAAAAGCACCAATGAGCACATGAAACACGTTATTTCATGGGAAGAGCTGGAAGGAATTATGTTAAGCGAGGTAAGCCAGACCCAAAGGGACAGGTACAACATGAGTCCCCTGAGGTAAGTACAATCAGCATGACAGAAATGGGGCATTAATCCACCCAAGGGGAGGGTATGGTTTATATCTCCACAGGGAAAGTGGGACCAGACGTCAACCCAGTGTCGCAAGGTGTGAATGCAATATCCCGGC
This sequence comes from Tenrec ecaudatus, assembly GCF_050624435.1. NCBI lineage: Eukaryota > Metazoa > Chordata > Mammalia > Afrosoricida > Tenrecidae > Tenrec > Tenrec ecaudatus. The sequence goes on along the minus strand of NW_027459704.1, from coordinate 636,007 downwards.
GTGGAGGAGGGAACCGGTGGAGAGGTCTGGGAGGCTGGCCCCAGCACCATAAATTAAGTGGATTCCTGCTCCTCCCCCGAAAAGAATTTGTTCCAAAGGACGACATTGACTCTGCAGCTATGGGAGATGGACATATTTGATCAGAGCACACGGGAGCAGATGAAGGGACAGGAGGAGAGAGTGGAGCACAGCCTGGCCCACCAGGCCGTGATGATGATTTTCCTGAGTAGAGCAGCCAGTCCACAGAGAACAACATGGCTGGCCCTACTATGAGACATGATGCCCCTCAGTGACTAAAGGCGAAACAGGGGACAGCACCGGAGACACAGTGTGGGAATTGCACCTGACCTGATCCCACCACACCGAGGCAAATCACTGGGGGAGTGCAGCGGAACAGCAAGGGAATGGAGTGGCAAGGTCCCCAGGGAATGCTGAAAGTGGACTTCGGGGCCAAGGCGTTGTGCCCCAACAGACTGGACTGGAAAACGCTCCTAAGGGCCAGCAAATGATCCCTGAACTAACTACAAGCTTTTCTCTTGTGAACTGTTTTGTTCTGTTCTTTTTCAGTGGTTTGTTTTGGTTGTTTTGTTGTCTGGTTGTATACTGTTGCTTTGTGTTCCTCTGTCTAGTTTTCGTGCATGTTAGTGACTCCACAGGTCTGTCTGAATAGGACAGGCTGGATGAACTATCTGGAAGAAAAACAACGGGACCGACAGTTCCGGGGGGACTTGGGGTGGGGGGGTAGGGGGGGTAAGGAAGTGGTGTTAACAAACCCAGGGACAAGGGAAAAACATGGGACCCCAAATGGTAGAGAAGGGGGAGTGGCAGGCCTGGTGGGAAATGATCAAGGGTAAGGTTGCTTAGAGAAGAGGTATACTCTAGCCCAGGGGCGATGAAGCATGGTAGTAGGTCAGGAGGAAGGTCAAGGGAGATGGAGGAAAGAGCTAGGAGTCAAAGGGCATTCATGGAGGTCTAGACAAAGACATGTACATGCAAATATATATAGGAGGATGGGGAAATAGATCTATGTGTCTATATTTATAGGTCAAGTATTAAGGTGGCGGAAGGACCTTGGGCCTCTACTCAAACACTCCCTCAATGCATGAATACCTTCTTTTATTAAATTGGAACTCTATGATGCTCACTCTCCCGACACAACGGCTGGAGCCAAAGTAGGTGAACAAGTAAATGTGGTGAAGAAAGCTGATGGTGCCCGGCTATCAAAAGAGATAGTGACTGGGGTCTTAAAGGCTTGAAGATAAACAAGCGGCCATCTAGCTCAGAAGCAACAAAGTCCACATGGAAGAACACACCAGCCTGTGTGATCGAGTGGTCCCAAAGGGATCAGTTACCAGGCATCAAAGAACAAAAAATCATATCATTGACTGCACACCTCCATGATAGGATCGCTGAAGACAAATGGGTGCACAAGCAAATGTGGTGAAGAAAGCTGATGGTTTCCGGCTATCAAAAGAGATAGTGTCTGGGGTCTTAAAGGCTTGAAGGTGAACAAGCGGCCATCTCGCTCAGAAGCAAAAAAGCCCACATGGTAGAAGCACACCGGCCAGTGCAATCATGAGGGGCCCAAGGGACCAGATATAAGGCATCATGCAAAAAAAAAGATATGTGTGTGTATGTATGTGTATATATGTGTATATGTATATATGTATGTGTATATATATATCATATTAAATAAAGGGGGAAGTGCAGAGTGGAGACCCAAGGCCCAAGTGTCGGCCACTGGAGATCCCCTCATAGAGGGGTTTAGGAGAGGAGATGGGTTACTTAGGGTGTGAGGTAGTATCGATGAAGAACACAGCTTTCCCCCAGATCCTGGATGCTTCCTCCCCCCAACTACCATGATCCGAATTCTACCTTGCAGGGCTGGATAGGACAGAGGCTGTACACTGGTACATATGAGGGTTGGAGGTACAGGGAATCCAGGGTGGATGATACCTTCAGGACCAAGGGTGTGAGGGACGATGCTGGGAGAGTGGAGGGTGAGTGGGTTGGAAAGGGGGAACTGATTACAAGGATCCACATGTGACCTCTTCCCTGGGAGAGGGACAGCAGAGAAGGGGGGAAGGGAGACTCCGTATAGGGCAAGATATGACCAAATAACGAGGTATAAATTACCAAGGGCATATGAGGGAGGAGGGAAAGGGGAGGGAGGGGGGAAAAAAGAGGACCTGATGCAAGGGGCTTAAGTGGAGAGCAAATGCCTTGAGAATGATTGGGGCAGGGAATGTATGGATGTGCTTTATACAATTGATGTATGTATATGTATGGATTGTGGTAAGAGTTGTTTGAGTCCCTAATAAAATGTAAAAGAAGAAAAGAGAAAAAATGATTAGGGCAAAGACTGTACAGATGTGCTTTATACAATTGATGGATGTATATGTATGAACTGTGAAAAGAATTGTATCAGCCCCAATAAATTGTTTAAAGAAAAAAGAAAAAAAAAAGAAAAATAAGTTTGATTCCCACATACCTATAGAGAAAGCTCTCAAAAGGATATCAAGAATGCTACCATTTACAATAGCCAACTATAAGTAAAATAAATGGGAATAAACCTAAGCATAGAAACAAGAATATTGTACAAATAGAACTATTAAAAAAGCAGTACTATAAGATACCAAAAGATACACACCTAATTAGAAAAAGGGGTCATGTTCATGAGCAGGAATTCTTAACTTTGTGAGAGAAAAAAAACACACCCAAAGGATCCATAATTGTGATGAAATTCTGGTTCAGATCCCAGCACCTTTCTTTAAGTACATAGTAATTACTCTCTAAGTTTTAAAATAAATTGCCCATCAAGTTTTAAAAGAAATGAAATAGACTCAGAATAAGCACAGTCAAAACTACCCCTCCATATCTTGGAGATACTGTTGTGTAGGGGATTGCACAGTACACTATTAATTGCAAGTTCTACAGTTCAAGACAACCATCTACTCCTCTGGAGACAGATGCAGCTTTCTTATCCTGAAAAGTTGTATTCTCAGAAATCCAAAGGGACAGTTATGATTTGTCCTGGGTGGCTGCTATGAGTCTTAATCGACTCATCAGCAGGAAGTTGAATGTTTGAGAACTGGTGGCATGGGAGGGAAGTCCCTATAACTGCACCTGAGATCAATCTATGGGACAAAGGACAATCATCCTGAGCCATATTTTCAAGTGGATTATCTCTAGACTTTTGTCTCTGAATCCCTAAGACACTCCTCCAGATATGTCCACCAGAACAAAGACTCACTTATGTTTTAGGTTTTCTGGGTGTGAATTAGCCAGTTTCAAGAGAAGATACCAGAATGGATTTATCTATATACACAGTCAATGGTCAGACAACAGAGTCTACTTAATTAATCCAAGGTCGAAGATCTCAGAAGACAATTTCAAAAATATTGTCCCTTTGCAAATTAATGGATTGAAACTTTAGGACACAGCCAGATGGGACACTCGGCATCATCAGAAGGTAAAGGAGAAAAGAGGCAGACATTTCTGTGGCAAAGATTCCCTGATTCAGTAGGCTCTGTTCCCGTGATTTGGGGGCAAAAGAGGGTGTATAAGAGGTGGGGACTGAATAGCATGTTAATGGGCATGATCCACAGGTCCACAAGGAAGAGACCCCAAAGACTGTACTTGAACAAGTTTGATGACACTCAGATGTCAAAGATGGGAGTGATGTGTCTGACCCACAGGTTATGCATTGAATTTGTAGCCTCCCCAGAATCCAACATTTGCAATAATAAAATCACCAAGGTTAAAGTGTGCCTGCATTGTTTAATTTGAACAAATGCATCCACTAATTCACACATTAATTTATTCATTGTGAGGTCTGAGAGCTATTAACAGACCACATATTCTTCAACACTGAGGGAAAATTAGTAAATCAAGCAATTGAGATAGAAATATGGGCAGTCTTATCCTCAAAAGTGAAACTCACTGCAAGTGCATCTACTGTGACTCACAGGACCCCTCTAAGGCTCATTAGAACTGCTCCTTAGGCTTTCTCTGACTGGAAATATTTACAGGAGTAGACAACCTCATCTGACTCAGGAGGAACCATTGCCTGGATTGAATCCCGGATCTTGTGTTGAGCAACATAATACTTTTTCCGCCACAGCATCACGTCTCTTTCTATTTCTACACCAAGAGTCGTACATGACAGGTTTTTTTCATATAACTTTGAGAACCCACATCATGATGTTTTCCATATTATTATATGAATATAAACTCTGGAATAAGAATAATAAGGGCCATAGAAAACAATGGTGGCTTTTGACTTATGGTGCTTGCAAAGAATGTTGAAAGTGCCTGGGTGGGCTGACAATAAAACACACAGATCTGTTGTGAAGGGAGTAGAGGCAGAGAGTCCCTCAGAATTAAGGACAGTGAGATCTTGTTTCCTGTACTTCGGACATGCTATCATGACACCAGTCCCTTGAGAAAGACTTCATCCACGATAAACCAGGGGAATCAGTGACGAAGGAGGCACATCATGAGATGTATTGACTCAGTGGCTGTAATAAGGAGCTCAAAATATTAATGGTGATTATGTGGCTGAACTAGGTATTATTTAGTTCTGTTCTCCATTGAATCACCGAGAACTGAATCACTTAACACCATCAAAAATGAATAAATAACACATGGCATTCTTCCCAGGTGGAATGACAGTGCAAGGGGTTAGGGTATATGTTTTATGAGGGAAACACACCTAGCAAAAGGAAATGTATATCATAATACACTGTTTTTATCAGCGTTCTTATGTTGAAGTTCTCTGTGTCTTGGCTAATTATTGGTAGTAAAAGTCTTGTCACCTATTTATAGAGCTGTAAGCATCCAAGGTTAGGGCACAGGATGGCTGTTAGAGACTCAAAGTAATCCTGGATGTGAAATTTTAATAGCAACCCAGGGCACTGTCTGTAATACCAGAAACACCTTCCGTGGTTGTGGAAACTAAGAGTGACTCCAATAATGGCCAAACACCCTATTAGCAATATCCAAGAATTGGTTCGTTTGGGTAATGGTGTTAGAGAATAATATTAAATATATCACGGGCTGCCTAAAGCACAAGCAGGTCTGTCTTGGATTAAGCACATCTTGAATATTTCTTGCATTCACGTAAGACTTTATCTCACTTATTGCGGGATGTCATCATGAGCACCTGGTACCCAGAGAATGGTCTTGTGCTTGGTAAAGCAGAATGACAATGAACAAGGGAGAGACTTTCAAGGAAGTGGATTGTCACTCAGGCTGCAATGATGGGTGCAACAGAGGAATGACTGTGAGGATAGTGCACTTCTGGGCAGTATTTCATCCTGTGGTACATAGGCTCTCTGGGAGTTGAAACCAACTCAAGGGTACCAAACAATACCAACATGGGCAAGAGTATCTAGTTCTAAGTTAAGATTGTTACGTAAATGTGTATTCGTGAGCATTCCCTGGAATGATACATTGGCCAGCTATCTGATGGCTTGGAGAAAAATCTGGATTCACATGAGAATATTTTCCTGCATTAATATTTCCACAAGGATCACTGGTGATGGAGTGGTTATGCTTTGGGATGAGGGTTGCATGTCAGCAGTTAGAAACCACCAGCTTCACCACAGAAGAAAGAAGGGGCTTTTTACTCCTGTAACAGTTACAGTCTCAGAAACCCACAGAGGAATAATGAGTTTTGATATTTGGAATATTTTTAGCTTTGATAATAAATGATACTGGTTAATACAGTCAATTGAAAATAGATATCATCAAGCCATATTACTGTGCACTCTGATTTTGGATAGATGTTCAAAGATAGACAAAGCCCATTCCAATGAAGAGAACGCATGTCCAGATATATGAAGGTTCCCTAGAATCACTGTGCATGGGGATCCCAAGAGAGGTGCTGACAAGGTGGGGAAACCACAGCTTCTGAGAGGAAAGCATCCTGAGAAAAACACTTCATTTGCCTGCATCTGCAGAAACCATGGCCTGTTGCAAGGAGGTTTGTGTCTGGGCTCACACTGACTTCCCATCACTGTGTCTCTAGCACAGTAATACATGGCTGTTTCCTCAGGATTCACAGAGCTCAGTTTTAAATAAACATGGCCTTTGGAGGTTTCCCTGGTGATGCTGACTCGGGACTGGAGAGCTGGATTATAGTGTGTGCTCCCACCACTCCATATATCACCGACCCACTCCAGTCCCTTTCCTGGAGCCTGGCGGATCCAGTTCACTGCATTGCTTGTTAAGGAAAATCCAGAGACAACAGAGGTGAGAGACAGGGTCTGTGAGGGCTTCACCAGTCCAGGGCCTGACTCTTGTAGCTGCACCTGGGCCAGGACACCTGGGGATAAAGAGAATCCCAGTGAGTCATGTGTCAGATGCTGCATCCCCAGACTTCATGTATGAGTCCCTGAAGCACTCACCTTCCGGAGTTGCCACGATAAATAGGAGAACCCACACATGATTGACCTTCATGTCCATAAGATCCATGATACCCAGGGAACACGCACCAGGGTGAGAAGGAGTCAGAATTTAAGTGTGTTCATGCTGTGGTTTCATCTGGCTGCCTAAGAGGTATTTGCATGTGGGAAGTGCATTTGTACATAAAGGCCTACAGGATAAAGTGAGGTCCCTAGGCCTGCTCCTCTCACTCAAACAATGATGCTGGCAGTGCCCTTATGATAACTTCCTCTCCCTGAGCTCTTTGTTTCACCCGGATACATTCTGTTCAGGGAGCGTTATGCAGCCACAGATCAAGGACTCTTATTTCCAGTGATAGATAGATAGAGATATCCAAAGAGAGGGAGAGATAGACAAACCATGTAGGACCCACAGGAGGATAAATAGGTATATAAATAGATAATAAATTAAAATATTCACTACAAACCAGGCCATAACTCTTCTGATTCATGACACCTACATTAGTCTATATTTACACATGTGAATATACCATTGTTGTCACACAACCTCCAAATGACCAAAAATATTACTATATTTGGTAAACATGTCTTTGCCAAAAACAAATTTACTGCTAGGTATCATCATACCAAGAATAACTCAGATGATGGTATTTGGTATTTTCAATTGCTTCATATGCATATGAAAATCGAACGTTGACTAAATAGGATTTATAAACATTGCATTTGAATTGTGGTGCTGTCAAGGAATATTGGCATTAACATGGTCTGTCAAAGGAACCGACCATGTGATCTTAGCCTAATGCTTAACCAATGCTTAACCAGTGTACCACCAGCAATGGCTCCTTAAGAGAAAGACTGGACTTTCTACTCCTATAAAGAGTTACAGTCTTGGATATCCACAGGGACCCACAGGGACTTGCTATGAGTCAGCATTAACATGATGGCAGTGAGTTTGCTTTTGATTTGGCCAAAGAAACCAATAAATCTTTCTTGGAAGAATGAATCAAGAATGCTCCTTAGAAACAAGGATAGCGATATGTTACCTCACTCCCTTTGCACATGATATCAAGAGAACCCAGTCCTTGGAAAAGGGAGTGAGATAACATATCATACTTGGCAAAGTAGAGGACAGTGATAAAAAGTAAGGCCCTCGTTGAGATGGCCTGACATAGTGGCTGTAATAATGGGGTCAAACTTAAGAATTATATTGAGGATGACACATAATTGGGCAGTGTTTTGTTCTTTTGTGTCTATGATTGTTATGAGTTGGACCTGAATGAACAGCACCTAACAATAAAACAACAATTACAACACACATAATACCCAGGAGACAACATCTTGGAAAACTTATACTTACAAAAATCCATACAAAATTCTGGCACAGTATAATACCGTATATTCATACAAGGAATGTAGATGAATGAAAAAAAAGAATTGAAGATATATTGAGAGTATTGGGGCATCTGATGACCTTCCTTTCATGGTTTTTAATTTTATTATTTAAACGAACCTAATATAAGTTATATGTATATGCTAGCAGAATCATCACCCCCTTGTGTTCGCCTAAAGTCAGACTGTTAAGTATTCCCAGGCATGCAAAGGGGCTGAACTTGTAAATAAACCCATATTTCTGGTCTCTGGATTAGCATGCTAAACAGAATACCATAGACTCCAATGTCTTCAAAAGTGTCGCCAATCTGTATGGTAAGATTCATACAACAATGAGCATGTTAAATAGTATATTTCTGAATGGAGCAGGGGAGGGAGCAAGGTGTGTCCCTCTTTTTACAAAGCAGCCTTCTCATATGATCAGAGTTCATTTTCTATCATTTAAAAAAAGCCTGTCTCAGAAGCAGCACATCGGAATTCTCATTGGAAGTTAAGATGACAAGTTTGTCACACAAACTTTGGATATATTATCAGGAGGCACTAATATTGGGAAAGGACAGGGCCATCAAGATGGATTGACTGTGATTACAACAATGCTCTCACACATGGGAAAGACTATGAGGATGGTGCTGGACAAACCGCTGTTTCAGTGTATTGTACAGAGAGACTATTATTCACAACCGATTTAATGAAAACTAACAACCAGAATATTGTTTTGCTTGAGAAAGCACGGTATCTTAATTAATAAAATGGAATGCAATATCATTGATTACAAGCTATGAAAACTCAAGGAATAAATAGGAATGGAATCACTGCTCTATGTTAATCCCCGCTATGTGAGAATAACCCTGTTTCAATGAACAATAATAGTGATCTTGCATCTGCACCCTCGGTTAGGTGGGTTCCTATACTTCAAGCATCCTAAACACCCTCCAGACTTGCCCTGTCTGCATGGGAACTTTGTGTTGGGCTCACTCTGAGTTCCACTCACAGGTTGTGTTTGAAAATTAGCAAACATCTTCAACTTCAATAGAATTCTGGGTTAATTCGATTTTCTACCCTTGTTAATGTTCTTCCTTCTGCTCAAAAGTTCACAAGTAAGAAGAGGGATCCCCCGGTGTGGCCAGCTAGGGGTGCTCATGTAGATCATCCACCCATGGGTTGTGACCTGGTCATTGCCACAGGTGGTAAGGTGAGGTAACTCCACCCTGAGCTTCGTTAATATCATTATCAGATGAAGATAATCAGGATGGGGTAAGGTTGTGGAGAGTGGTCAAACACGCATGGGGACCGTGTGTGCTGAACTGTATACATGCTTACAAAAAAATAACTCTCTGTCATCGAGTCAATTTTGTCTCATAGTGACCCAATGGGACAAGGTGGAACTGCCCCTGTGAGTTTCTAAGACTGTAACACTTCATAGGAGTAGAAAGCTTATGTGTATACAGAGCTAAAATGCATTGAGCTATACAAATTCACTTGTGCACTTTAGATATGTTAATTACCAGGGAGAGCATTAAAATGACATAGAGGTGAATAATAAAAGGCATAATATCGCTTTATCAGAAAATGAATTACAGGTTCTGTGTTTTAAAAGCAGGATTAATTTCTTAGTAAGGTCATGACAGAATACCTGGGTTGACATTATTATCACTAAATACACACTGAACTCAATGCAATTGTGGTATAATGGTTTGGGTACAAAATGAGGCACAATGTGCATACGCACTCTTCCACATCTTCTCCTGAATGGAACAGTTGAAGCAATTAAATCCCTCTTGATATAGGAAAGGGGAAGTGGTAGCATGTTGTTAATCAACAGTGAAAATGTATCATAATTGGTTGAGATTTAGTTTGTTAAAAGGGATCAAGAACATAACAGCTCCTTCCCCTCCATTAAATTCCTTTTAAACTTAGTTAAAAGCCTGTTCATTATTCCAGATACTCCTAATTCAGGAAGGGGAAGCATGACCATTTAGAGGAGCAAGGAGACTGAAACCTTAGAGGGTAATGGTGTGACAGTCCCTGGAGTAATGAAGACAGAAATTGATGCTGTCGTAATCCCTTGGGGAAATGTAAATTCTTTCTGTGAACTTTGCTCCGTTTTATCCTCTGATGACTGTAAACTTGTAAACCAACCCCCACTGCAACCTGAAAGGAAGTTTGGGGTCTATAACTTGTTTGATTCTCACTGGATTTGTGAAGCAGTCCACTGGGCGTTTCCTTCTGTAAGCCCTAGCAGGAATAAACCTAGAATGTCTCAAATCAACCTGGTCTCTGCTTATGACAGCCTGCCCCACACCCTTTCCAGTCCAACAACAATATGAGGTCCTGCACATACCTCACAGCATCTATAATAACAATAGCAATAATACTAATAAAATAATATGGACTACTGACCAAAATGTAAATAAGACTATAAAATTAGAAAATATGAATGAGTTTACACTTGGTAATGAGAGGGTTTTTTTAGATACATCACAATGAGAACATGGACACATAATAAAAGATTGATCACGAGGGTAGATCAAGATTTAAAAAATTCTAACTGTGGCGAAAAAAGTCCCTTAAAAGAGAATGAAAAGCATGCAACATACTTGGTAAAGGTTTGCAGAATCTATGTCAATTAACTTTAATTTAATATGGCAAATTATTTTTATGTAAATACGTTTTAAAAATAAAAATATCCAGAATATCTAATCAAATATGCAAACCAAGAAGAATTTAACTAAAAATAAATACATGGGCATATTACTCAAATTCAAATAATTTCATTTTGGAAAATTCAAAATGAAACAAGAAGATGATTTTACTGACCTAATAAATAAAATATTTTCCATCTCCAAACCTTACAAAGTCATTTTCTCGCAAGTGAGCACAGGACAAGGGATACTCGTGACTCAATTGCTGGAATGTAAAGTGGTTCAGCTACTTTGAGAGACAATCAGACAGTTTCTTACAAAGCCTCTCATTGCTTTACCATTTTATCCTGAAACATGCTCCCAGGTGGTTGCCTCGATGAGTTGAAAATACATGTCCCCCTGAAACCGTGCACTAGTGAATTATAGCAGCTCTATACACAGTGAACCCAGCTTGAAATGACCAGCGTGGCCTTCAGCATATAAATAAATAAACAGTCTGTGATACAATAAATACAAATAATGTTATTTTAAAGAGCTTTCAACCCATGGAAATGTTTAGATAAATCTTAACTTGAAGTAGACCTTAAAAAACAGAATTTATCATATGGCTTTGAAATAAAATTGTTAAAAAGAGAATCCTATACAGGTATGACAAACCGATCAGTGACTGTCAGTAATTAGGAAATATGGTGTTCAATCGGGGAGGCATAGGCACTTTTTTGCAGTACCAAAATCTTTCTACTTGTTACCACCATAGCATAAATATGACATTTTGATTCATAAAAGCACAGAAAATTTCACAACATAATGAGTCAGCCTTAGCTTTGGAAATATAAAAATAAAAGCTTAGGGATCTTACAATAGAAATCAAATTAAAAATGATATTATTAAAAATGTATGAGACAACTCTCTGAAGTTGGCAAGGACACCATGCTAACATACATAACTCTAAGGTGACCAAAGACTGTAAACCTAAAGGCAACATAAGTGCACACAGCACCATGCTCTCTGCCTTACAAATTCCTTTTCTATGGCTATAAGGCTCAAAATATGAAATCATTGCACATGTACAATATAATTGAAAATTATATAAATGAAAACGCCCAATGAGAAATGGAATCAAATGTTCTCAATACAACAAAATGTTGGACAACTTTAACGAATAACAAAACACAACATAGTTTTGATTTATAATGTGAAGTGTAAAAATCAGTATTTCCGAGGCCTTTCATATAAGTAAATGATTGAATGAATAAAACAAATGAGGTAAAGAACACCTCCCACACTAGAATTTCCAGTGACTTATATGTGTACTCATGCAGCCACTAGAAAGCAAACCATGAAGTCCTTCAATATTTGATTTTACTGTGGCCCACAAGGAATTTAATTAGAAAGCACATTGCATTTGGTAAATCTACTGTAAAAGATATCTTTACAGTGTAAATTATAAAGATGTCACCTTTAGGAATAAGGTGCACCTGACACAGCCATAGTATTTTAAATGATATACACCTGCAAAAGTCTTTGCTTGTCCTTAAATTATTAAAACTTAAAATATTTGATACCTTTGAATTATGATTATGGTGATGAATACTTAATACCTAGTAGATTCCAAGAAAAAACAATCATACTGGTGTTGGAACTAGTGCAGCCAGAATTCTCTGTAGAGGTGAGCATGGCAGGACATCATCCAATGTACCATGTATATACTCGAGTATAATCCGACCCGAATATTCATGGATGCACCTAATTTTACCACAAAAACTGCATTGAAAATGTGCTGTAAAGCTTGGCTGGTACTCAAGTATATACGGTACTTTGGACATGTGATCAAGAGCGAACAGTCCCTGGAGAATGTCATATGACTGGTGAACTATACGGTGGTGAAGAAATATAAGGCCCCCAGTGGGATGGATTGACACAGTAGCTGCCACAACAGACTCAAACACAGATGGTGAAGATGGCCCAGGTCCAGGCAGTACATTGTTCTGATGCACAGACGCCACTTGATGGCATCTAACAACAATAGTACAAACTGAAACAAACAATATACCGTGCTGTTTGAACTGGAACAACTCAGAGTAGCATACAGTATTTGTGTGTGTGTGTGTGTGTACAGATGTCTTGATAATTTGAATGTGTCTACATTGAGAGCATGAACCATAAAGTGTGTAACAAACGTAAACGAGATAACACAGCTGAACTAGAAAGAAAACCGACTAGGATAAAAAGGGATGCCAGGTCATAGTTGACTCCAGCAACGACCCATCTGTGTTCAAGGGAAGAGGGTCAGATGTGAATGTCAGTCTTTTCTGACCTCTTACAGACCCTTAACTAGACATTATTGACTCCCGCCAGTAACTCCAAGAGTGTGCTAGTTGGAGTAAAACAATGAGATCTCTACAGCGAGTCTGCTATTTCCGAAGCAGGTCAACAGAACAGTTTTCTAGCTTTCAACTAGTATTCCAGTGCTTCACTGTTTTCACCATCAAGTGCCTCCAGGTGCCCTCGATGAGTTTGGAAATGTATCCCTGATTTCCTAAGGTTCATCAAACACTGGTTCTTTGCATGGGGCAATAGTTTCTCCTGTTACAACTTTTTGCTTCATAGATATCAATGGTAGACCAGGAGCCATACAATTAGAGAAATTCCTTGGGGAAAACAGTGACATGGAGAAGTGTCCCCAGACCCCAACCGGAACCAGTCCTGAAACTGTCCATCTGCACCTGCTTCAGGGCGTATCCTGTGATCTGTGGAACCTGAGCGCCCCTGCAGCTTAACTCTTTCCCAGCAGGGAGTTTTGTGTTGGGGATCACATTGACTTCCTCTCACTCTCTTTCTCACAGAGTAATAGACAGCCATGTATTCTGTTTTGTAACTGTCCGTTTGCGGATAACTGTGTTCTTGTCACTGTCTCTGCAGATGATGATGGAAGTACTTACACACAAAGACTACATACCAAGGTAATTTAACCTCCCCTCTTGAGGGGATGATTTTATTTCACAGGAAAGTTTTATTCATTTCACAGGAAGTTATTGTCTTGGTTTCTCATCACTAAGTGCAAAACCGGTAAATAAGGATTCAGGTCAATATTCTGAGCACAGCTTTCACCCACCCCCCAGGTTTTCTGACAGTATCAGGATGTGAGTTTTCACAGCGTGTGTCGCACACAGGAATCAATGCGGTGTCCTCGGACTTCAGGCTGCCAATCTGTAGCTAAGCTGTGCTGACTGAGCCATCCAAGAAGACATAGCCCTGTGTGAAGCCCTGGACATATGTTGACTTCCCAGCGTGGGTGTTGATCCAGCCCATCCACTAAAGGCTTTATCCTGGTGCTTGTCACACCTGATGAGTACCATAGCTGGAGAAGGTGTATCCGGAAGTCCTGCAGGACACCTTCACCTACTCTCCTGGCTTCTGCACCTTGGCCTCAGACTGCACTAACTGCATCTGGGCATGCACACCTGTGAGGAAGTAAACCAGAAGGTGAGGGCTCTGGAGCTGCCACAGTCTTCTCTCCAGCCCCATGTCTGATCTTACCCAGGGCGGCTGCCAATAGGAAAATGAAGCCGCATAGTCACCCCTTGATGAGTGCACTTTGTTGTCAGTGGGTCAGGTGCAACCTATATGGCAATGTCCTTGCTTATTGCTGAATGAGGGGTGATGGCTTCAGCTTTCAACTCTCTAAGACATTTATGTGTGCATGAGTATCACATTCATGAACGTAGTTCTGCTCTACATTAGGAATAAATAATAGGAAGCCTAGATAACTCTAGAGCAGGGGTTCTCAATCTGTGGGTTGCGCCCCCTTTGGGGGCCAAACGACCCTTTCACAGGGGTCACCTGATTCATAACTAGCAAAATTACAGCTATGCAGTAGCAACGAAAATCATTTTATGGTTGGGTGGGGGGGTCACTACGACATGAGGAACGGAATGAAAGGTGGAGAAGCATGCTCTAATCACACGGAGAATAGTGCAGCTGCAGATCTCAAGTGTATCCTGGACTCCTGATGCCTAATGGTAGGCGCATCTCACCAAGTGAGCTGACAGCTAGTCATGGCTGGTACAGATTTACCCACTTACACATGACTCTTATAATTTCACTGACTTCATAGGTGCGGTGTGACAAAATAAACTTTTCAAGAAGTAATTTTGACCATTCAAGGGGGCTGTGTTCGTCTGGGAGAAACAAATCCTGACACTCATATGTGTGTAAGAAAGAGCTTCATATTAAAGAGCAATTATATTTTGAGAAAACATCCCAGTGCAGTCCAGATCAAATCCATATTAGCCCATAGGTTTGATCCTAGTCCATAAATTTCTTTTCAGACTTACGCAGCAAAGATGCCAAATGTAGGATGCTCACAGGCATGTTGGTGAAAAGTCTTGTGGATCCAGTAGTACTGAAGTATCTCAGGCCTGGTGCAAGTCTCCCTGTGGTTCTGCCAGCTCTCTAAGTGTGTCTCCGCAACAGGAAGGTGAAGCAGAGAGAGTGTGTGGCCTGCCACCCAGGAGAAAGAGAGGAAATTCCTGAAGCCTCATGAGAAGGTCACAACCATAAGCAAGCATCTTCAGACCATGACCTGGCTGACAGGCTAGACTCCACCCCTATGTTTATTTATCAAGTTAACATGAAATTATGTAACTGCACCAGGACCATTCCTCTTGGTTGTGATGAGGTTTAGTGATTTACTGAGGGGTGGGGGGTTGTCTTACTCATGTTACTGTATCATTCTCCCTCTTACACTAATGAGTGTGTTTTCATAAATAGCCACCTATAACTTCCAAGGCATATTCTCTTACTCGTTTAAAAGAATTGAAACAAAAACATCACTTTAAAGGCATAAAATTTGCTAATTTCTACTACTCACATAAAAACCAGTCCACAAAGCACAATGGAAAAAATTGAAAAAGCAACCAATTTTATAATATAAAAGTCTGTAAACGCTTAAAAAACATCCAAATCAAAGGAATACAATATTTAAAATATAGGAAAATATTATCTTTATCACCATAAGTCTAATAGTATTCCATACATAAATTCAATTAGTTTACAATATATATTAAAGTGACATTAACAGGATTAACCAAAGTTGTAGACTTAAATTAAAAATAATATCAGTGCTGTAAAAGAGAGAGGGAGAGAGAGAGAGGGAGGGAGGGAGGGAAGGAGAGAGAGAGAGAGAGAGAGAGAGAGAGAGAGAGAGAGAGAGAGAGAGAGAAACCATAAGATCAGGATATATCACTGCAAATTTGGGAAAATATCAAGAGTAGAGCACACATGTTCATAAAAATACTTCTGTTTATGAATGGTCCTATAACTATCCAAGAGCTTAGGGCTCATGAGAACACACTAACCTTTGAATGTTCTTCATTTAAAAGGCCAGGACATTGGTTTTTCCGGTTTCAGCAAGAAGAATCTGGTTACAGAGCAGAAGGGGTGATAAAATATAGATCAGTTTTCTTGATGTTGGGCCATGAGGCATCCTTTACACACATCCCCCTATAACATCTATTTACATGAAGATTACCACAACTCTGTGCCTATGTACCCATTTTGTGTCCTCTGTGAACCCTTGCAACTCCATTTCCACTGTGGATCCCTGCGCTCTCTGTCTTGGCCTGTCTCATCCTCCTCTGAGTCAGGCATGAGTTCCTTATTCTGCAATGTGAGACCTGGATGCACTGGTGCTGGGAGTCCCTGCATGCACGCATCAGAGAACTGACATGGACGGACATATCAAAATGCCACCCAAAATCTAGAGAGAGGGACATTCAGAGAGGCACAGCAGAAATCTGCTTACCTGGATCAGAAACCACTGAAACCATTTATTTGAAAAATATATATGTAAATTAAAATGTGATCAATTTCTAGAGGCTGAATATTGATTACTGTGACTGAGAAACCATTGGGGCCGGCCATTAGTGGAGCCCCATGTTCTATGGACATTAACTGTAAAACCCCTCCAGATTTTTGAGTGAACATTCAAAACAAGTTCTCTTGTTTCTGGCCCTGGAGAGGAAGACCATTCTCAAGCTGAAAGATTTCTCACCACAGGAAGGTCGTTTTTATTAACTTTTCATAACTGGAGGTGAAATATTTCCCCTATCAAACACACATCCATATCTCACATCTTACCCATGACACTTAAGTAGGGGAGGAGAGTGAGAGGCATAGTCAACAGGGATAAACAGTTCAAAGTTAAAGAATGTGGATACTGCTGATAAGGAAAGGAACATGGACCAGGGAATATATCAACTATAGCACAGGCATGAAGGTCAGAGCCCCACTTCCCAGGTCCTATAAGATGTTCAGACTCAATCAGAAGATCACACAGAAAACTCCCTGTTTTCTCACTTCAACACCATGCAAATTCCCAGCATAACAAATGTGGATTATGATTTAGAAAGGGAAGAATCTTCCCCTCTGAGGAGGAAAAAAAATAGCAAACATTAATATGGTGTAACTCTTGCCAGGATAGCATAAATCCTCATAAGACTTAGCTCTGAGACCAAGGGTAATAAATGTTTCTACCTCACAGAAAGAGTAAATAAGATGAAATTCTCATTTATCTGAATACATCAATCCCATATGATCATGTCCTTTCTGAGCAGTTAGTTTTTAGTCTGTGTAGCATTGTGACATCTCAAATTTAATTTAACTTTTTGAAGGTTTTCATGTTTCATTTTATATTGAAAACTGAACTGAATATTTTTTGAGTCAGTCACACAATCAACTTTTTTTAACACATTGCTATAGATCTGCAAACAAAGAATGAGAAGACTAAAGAGATGCTCGCATTCTAATAGAAAGCAAGTCAGTGGAGCAGTGAATAAAGCAAACATAAAGAACAATTCGTTTATTTCAAAATACAATGAAAGTAATAGCTGAAGGAATATGCCTGAGTACAATCTGTCAAGTTTTAAAGGCAAAATGAAGATTACTTATGATACATAAGCAGTATCATAAAGAGCAAATGTGTCATTATCCAAAACATTTGACTAAGACTAGAATTCAGAATCCTGAGCACCTGAAAAGAGGCATGAGAGTAATATTATTTAGGGAGAATCCAGACTGCATCCTACTTGAGAATGACTGGGAAGTTCCTTGCTCTTGGACCCAACACCTCCAGGCACACCTAGGTCAGTCTCTCTAGACCTACTTTGTGAATTACTTGTTTGGCATATAGTCCATTCTGTGTAAAGTGTGAATGAAGTCACCGCCAATATTAATTCAGAACACTTCTTATTAGGTAGTTGCCATTGTCATAGTTAACTTTACTTCAAAAATTGGAGGAAACATTAACCTTAATATACATGGTGACACATTGTTTTTGTGTATGTGGAGATCATTTTGACTCAAGGTCACTATTTACTACTGACTAGAACTGGACGCAGATGGTTCTCTAGACTGTAATCTGTGTGGACACAGCTTGTCAGTTTTTGTGTGCACAGGGACCAGGTGGTGGTGGTAATGGCTCACCTTTCAAATACCATCCATGATCTTAAAATTTGAGTCACAGGGATTGCTATTTTATAACCTGCAAATATAGGGAAAAACCAAAATTAAAAAAATATTTTATTAACATGTAAGTATTTTTTGATGGACTGTAAGCAACTGTTTTCCCTTCTCAACCCCATCACCCTCCTAACCGGGGCTGAGAAGTTTTAAACTCATGTCTGAGCTACAATCAGTAATAAAGGATGAGCACGCTTTCTGTGACTTTCCTAAAAATTACTTCATTATTTTCAGCTTTTTTGTGCACTATACACTTGTATTACATTTATATTTATTCTTAAACAAAAGGAATGGTGTAATATATTTCAACAGATAAGGAATGGTGTGACTATCACACAAGTAATTATGAAGGTGTTTGTTAAGAGAAAGTGTGCTCACTTTCTGTGGAAAACACAGAATTGCCCATCCTAGATTGAATATTGCAAAATAAATAAAGAAATAAAAATACTTATGGTATCTTCGGAGTAAAAAAAACAACATTCATGCAAAATTCACGATAAATATAAAAGTTATCACACTTGTGAATCTCTCTAGGTGAGAAATGCCCATCAATATAACCAATAGAAGAAATATATCCTAACAATCTATGTGCATGCTAAGACAAAAAATAAGGCCACATTATCTTCATGAAAATCTATCAATAGTCTGTCTGGCCTGAGAATGGCTCCCTCATTTCAGAAAACTGCAGTGTCACAAAGGGACAGGGAATCCAACTGCCAGTTTATTCATATGGTGAACATCACATTTTCTATATTTTCAAGAAATTAAGTTGAAACTAAGAAAAAACCCTGAAGATCACAAGACAGAATTTCATAAGAACGACCACTTCCATGCAAATACCCTTTTACAGGAGTAGTTCAAGCCTGTCTGAGAAGATCACTTTGGGTCACAATCAACTGGATGGCGGTGAGAGTTTCTTGTTACAATTTAGGAGACACTAGTACACTTCCTGCGGTTGTAAATAGCGATCCCTCAGAACCTTTGAGAGCGTTGGGAACAAAAGCAACTGAAGTCAAAGCAGAAAGCTGCATCTGAGCACAGCCTTGCACCTGCTCCTGCTCCTGGGCCTGTGCTGTTAGTGCTGAGCGCCCCCTGCTGGTCCCAGCACCCAGGCTGTCCTGCAGGATAGTGTATGTGAGGGCCACCCTGACTTCCCTGTCTGTGTCCACCTGCACTGTAACACACGAATGTGTCCTCAGTGCCCTCAGAGGTCAGAGGTAGGGAGAACTGCTTTTTGGAAGAGTCAAGGTCACTACCTCATTAACCAATAGTAGGAGATCTCCATACACCATGGCCTCTCCTTGGGTGCTGCCTGATCCGATTCCAATTATCCTCTCTCTGACACTGACCACATGGTACAACAAGCACCTTCAGGAGAAAGATGGGAAGGAAGGAGATAGACATTTCTGAACTGAGTCGCCCTAGCTCAGCAGGCTCCAGAGTCTCCTCCTGGTAAGGCCACTTTTACCCAGGAAACTATACCAAGCATTTTCATGAGTGTAACTGACCAGTCAAAGGTTGGGACCCATGAGCACTTTGCTCATGTCAAAGCACCAGGGTTCCACCTGGAGATTTCTACAAAGCTGTTTCCCAAATCAAGTTGAATGCAGGCAGGTGAGTTAAGTAAGAAAGGAAGCAAATGAATATACACGGATATCATGGCTACTTATTGGGGAAATTTTCTAGCAATATTGGGAATGTCTTTCGTAAGAAAAAGGCCAGGAAATTTGACCTGAGGATCTTCCTATTACGACAACGCACCCGCTCATTCTTCAAGGGCAGCAAGGGCTGAACACAGAATTTCATGAAGAAAGCTAACCTAATCTGCTCTATAGCCCTGCTGTTATTCAAAAGTCAGAGTGGGCTGCTCCAGAGTGTTATTCAGAAGTCAGAGTGGGCTTGCACAGTAATACATGGCTGTGTCTGAGTCCTTCAGGCTGCCCCACTGCAGGGACATGGTGCTGATGGAGTTGTCTGTGGAGATGGTGACTTTTCCTTGGAAAGATGGGTTGTACTTGGTGTCAGCGTTATTAGGATAAATCATTCCTATCCATTCCAAGCCCTTTCCAGGTGGCTGCCTAATCCAGTGGATCCAACTTCCAGTAAAGCTGTACTCATATAACTTACAGGAGATTCTCAAAGACTCCCCAGGTCTCTTCACCTCTGCCCCAGACTGCACCAGCTGCACCTGAGCACAGACACCTCTGGAGATAGGATTCAGAGATCAGAGATTACACACACACACACACACACACACCACCGCCACCGCCACCACCACCTACCACCCCTGCATTCAAACCCTGTGGCAATCCTGATTTGGGAGAAGAGCAGTGAGGTGATCTAGGGGGAAAGTCCCCATCTTGCAAGGAAAATGGAAAGCAATCACACTGTGGCCCCCAGCTGGGTGATGAGGGGGCTTCCCCTGTGGAGGTGGCCTGTGGGTCTAAAATGGATGTCTTCCACTTTGCATATTTCTGCCTTGCCCTCCATGTCAGACTCCTCCAACCTTATAACCCTGGAAACCCAAGGCAGGGGAGGTGCGGGTCTTGGCACTGCTAGGAAGGACAGAACCTGATCCTACTAACATCACACAACACACACACAACACAACACAACACACACACTGGCAGCCACCCACGGAGAGTTTTGAACGGTGGCTCTCCACTGACAATCCACACCCGGGGAGTAATGGTTTCAAACCCATTGTGAATCTGCAGCTCAAGTAGCTTGGGGCCCTCACAGACAGTCCCTCCTTATTGTCTGTGGGAATTATGTCCAGGATAGAAATTACCTCTGTCTCCTTAGTGAAGACTTTGAAGAATGTGATCTCCCAAATGTCACCTTTTGACAGACTCTCAGGTGTGTCCTAGCGCCCAGGTCTGCCCTGCGCTTCCTGCTGCCTGAGGAGCGGAAAATCTCAGGGAATGTCAGCTTTACTCAGAGTGTCAGACAAATCTGTGCAGATTAAAGCCAAAGATGAGTGTATCACTCTGAATACTCATGGTCAACGTGGCCCTTGTTACCGCCTCACTGACATTGTAGCTCCGTTCAGAAAAAAAGTTAAAAATCTAATAAAGAGAATATTTCACCTTCAGCAGTTTCATAATTAGTCCCTAAATGTTTCTCTGAAATGCTCTGATCTAAACTAAATAAAACCATCAGTGTGTTAACTTTTCTCTCGCTGAGGAGGCTTTGAGGTTCAGGAAACACAAAGAACCGCTGCCATAACAGCCCACGAAGACAATGTCCTACATCTGGATTTTGAGAGTAGTCACTGGGGACTTTAAACCACATGAGGTGCAGCTAATTGTCTCTCCCTTTCCAGAGTGATGATCATTGAAGACACATGGAAACCATTCATCCAATGCTGTAATGAATCATGGATATGAGTCTCCTGAATTCTAAGACCAGAAGAAATAGATGATTCCTTGCTATTAGTACTCACTTGTTTGGAAAAGACAGCATTAGAAGGTCTTGGGGTAGAGTGGGATAAAAAAGTGGACACACACACACACAAAGAAAAGAAAAATAAAAAGACTAGGCTTCCTGGTTGGGTAGACTTGTGGAAGTCCTGAGACTATGGCTGTCTATTTCAGTGTTAAGTCCATAATTGAAAATGGTGAATTGAAATACTCCACTATTTGGTTGCATTATGCTGTTACTTATTTATTGTATTTAAAATATTAGCTAGAACTTATTTTATATATTCTGAAGAAATAATGTTATATTCTCTCCACCTGTCTGGTAGCTCATCATAATGTGGTGGCCTGTGCTTTGCTGGCATGCTGGAATATACGTCAGTGTTATATGTAATGCCAGCAGGGTCATCCAAAAGGAGCAGATTTCAACAAAGCTTCCAGACTAAGAACAGACAATACAGGACCCCTCTCCCCTCTTCAGAGGAAGAAGCTGCTAAAATCTTATGCAAACCTTTGAAGCATTGTTGAATACTGACAGCCTAAGCAAAGAAAGTAGGAAATTTTTTAAACTACTCAAGTTCGAGGGCCCTAAAATGTGACCAAAGAGAGGCTGATTTCTTGGAGTGGAGATGGCCATGAGGACATGATTTGGGTAAATCCTCTGCGAGTGGAGCCCTCAGCATCTTCATTTACTGATGGAGCATGACTCGAGGTAGAGAGAAACAACTGAGAAAGTCTTCTAAGGACCAGAACTTGGAATTTGCATACTACAAATTTAGGGAATTTGGAAGTGGTCAAAAATAAATGAGATGCATGATATTGATTGGTATCCTAGGCATTAGTGAGCATAAATGGAATGACTGGTATTGGCCAATGTGAATCATAAAATCATAGGATTTACTATGCCGGGAACAGCACAGTCAAGAGAGTGGCATGGCATTCATTGTCAGAAAGCATCTTACTAAACCCATCACGAAACACATTACAATCTTTGAAAGGATTATATCTGCCTTCAAGGAAATCCAATCAATACAACTATTATCAAACATTACTTGAACAATGCAATTGCCGCCAAATTTAGCATATCAATAAGTAATGTATAATACGAATAAAAAATATTTTAATTTGCTCCTCCCTCCGCACTTTCTGCTGTTGAGATCTCAATTCCATTATTATACATCCCACATGCAATAGGTTTGATTTTACATATTTCTTATATTGTATTCCTATGTCATAAAAATAGCGAAATCCCTTGGGGGAAACAGCGAGATGGAGAAGCATCCCCAGACCACAACAGAAAACCAGCCCTGAAACAGTCCCTCTGCACCTGCCCCTGAGTGTGTCCTGTGATCTGTGGGTCCTGAGCGCCCCCTGCTGCCCAGCTCTCTCCCAGCAGGGAGTTTGTGTCTGGGATCATACTGACTTCCTCTCAAGTTCTCACAGAGTAACAGAGGGTCTTGTCTTCTATTTTCTAACCTTCCATTTGCAGATGAACTGTGTTCTTGTCATTGTCTCTGGGGATGTTGAATCAGCCCTTCACAGAGTCTGCATTGTTCTTAGTGCTGCAAGGCAGTGTTTACACAGGGATATGAACAAAGGCTACATACCAAGGTACTTTTATACTCCTCTCTTGAGGGGTGATTTAATGTCACAGGAAAGTAAGGTCAATCTCAGGAAGTAATTTTCATTGTCTGTCATTTCTAAGTGCATTACTGGTAAATAAAGGATTCAGCGAAATATTCTAAGTCACTGCCTCAGTGAGCACAGCTGCCATATCCCCAGGTTTCCTGACGCTCTCAGGATGTGGGTTTCACAGTGTGTGTCTCACACAGGAATAGGTGGCAGTGTCCTTACGCTTCAGGCTGATAATCTGTAGATGAGCTGTGCTGATGGAGGCATTCAAGGAGAAGACATAGCCCTGTGTAAAGCCCTGGACATATTTTGACTCCCCAGTGTAGGTGTTGATCCAGCCCTTCCACGGAAGGCGTTCTTTTATGGGAGCTTGTCAAATTCTATTCATACTGTAGCTGGCGAAGGTGTTTCCAGAAGTCTTACAGGATAACTTTGCCAATCTCCAAACTTCCCCCCTATGCCCAGACTGCACTAACTGCATCTGGGCATGCACACCAGTGACGAAGTAAACCAGAAGGCACATGCACACCTGTGAGGAAGTAAACCAGAAGGTGAGGGCTCTGGAGCTGCCACAGTAGTCTCTCCATCCCCATATGTTATCTTACCTAAGGTGACTGTCAATAGGAAAATGAAACCCCACAGTTACTCCTTCATGAGTGCACTCTGTTATCAGTGGTTTAGGAGCAACCTAGATGGTAATGTCCTTGCTTAATGCTTCCTCAGGGGAGACGGCTTCAGCTTTCAACTCCATAGGGCACTTGGTTGTAGATATAATTCACATTCATGAATGTATTTCTGGTCTACATCTGTGATAAATAATAGGAAGCCTATATAATGCTAGAGCTGTGGTTCTCAACCTGTGGGACACGACCTATTTGGGGATCAAACGACACTTTCACAGTTGTGGTCTAAGACCATTGGAAAACACATATTTCCAATGTTCTTAGGAACCAAGAGACAGCTCCTCTGTCTCCAGGCAGGACTGCCCACATGCAGATACACCCACATACCAGTACCCGGCGTGATTACATCATCATGCCAACCCTATTACATACATCATGTACAAATACAGGTGTATATGACAGTTTTGGCACCATAATGTACTTATATGGATCAGTCATACATGTATAGAGAGCAGCTACTGTGCAGAGAGCAGTTACTCTGTAGAAAGCAGCTGCTGTGTTTAAAGCAGCTACTCTGTTAAAAGCATCGCCTGTGTTGAAAGCAGCAGTATGGAAGGTAAAACAACATTTCATGAATTATAATTACTGGGTAAATGTAAAATCACCAACAACTACAAATATATACACATATGTACCATGGGAACTTAATCTAGATGCTGATCGGTCTTTTTATATTCAGCTGTGGTTGATGTGAATACTGCCCCCTTGTGATGGTAACAGGTGTGTAAAGAAAACAACACAGAATCGTAATCATAGGAAACTTTAATGAACTGTATTGACTGAACTATGCCATCTATCATCTTTTGTATTATTAAAACTATTGTTATATATTATTTTCGCTAGCAAACCATTACATGACAATGGATCATGTAGAAAAGAACATTAAGAAAATATAGTAGGGATTTTTTGCAGTATGTTTTTACCTCAATCATTGCAGCAGGAATTGAGAAACCGCAATATGGTATTTGTTGTGAAGTCCTATCAGCCAAATCCATGAAGCCAAACAAACTAAAATGCCTTTTTGATAACAAGCATCGGAGCTTTGCCAGCAAGGATACCAACTATTTTATAAGCAAAGCTGATGGACTCAAGAAAGCCAGACTTGATATTGGTAGCAAGTACCACAAAGAAAAAGTAGCAGCCATTGAATCTTCATATTTGGTGGCACTCAGAATCGCCAGAGCTATGAAACCTCACACCATTGCTGAGAATTTACTGTTGCCAGCGGCCAAAGTCATTGTTGGGTTCTGATCGGAAATGAATTTGTTACAAAATTGAGTGTAATTTCCTCACCTAATGACACTGTCCCCAGAGAATAGCTGACATGTCTGCTGATATTTTTGATCAGATAATCCAAGAAATTAAATCTGCTCCAATTCCAATATTTAGTATCCAGCTTCATGAATCTACAGACCTTGCAAACTGTTCACAGTTACTCTTTTACGTGAGGTGTATGAATGACAACTTTAAAGATGCGTTTCTTTTTTGTAAACCTCTTGAAATGACAACTGCTGCACTTGAAGTATTTGATACATTTGGTTCATTTCTGAAAGAACATACGATCTCTTGGGGAAAGGTTTGTGGTGTTTTCACAGATGGGGCTCCAGTTATGCTAGTATGTCGATCTGGATTTCAACGTTTGGTACTGAATGAGTGACCAGAATTCATCAGAACTCACTGTATGATTCATTGGCAAATATTAGCAATGAAGATGCTGCCACAAGAGTTACAAGAAGTGATGAAAAGCGTCATAATTTCTGTCAATTTTGTAATGACGAGCACTTTAAACAGTCGACTGTTTTCCCAACTGTGTAACAAGTTAGATACGCCAAGTTATGGTCTGTTATTTCCCACTGAAGTGAGATGGTAGTCAAGAGGAAGAATTTTAAAACGTGTTTTTGAGCTTCATAATGAACTCAAAGCGTTTCTCAATCAGATAGCAAGACCGTAGTTCGAAGCACCTTTCAGTGATAAAAGTGAACTGCAGATATAGCTTACTTGGTTGATGTGTTTGTCATCATGAATGAGTTCAATTGATCCCTGCAAGGACCAAATGCAACATGCCTCGAATTGTCTGAGAAGATACAATCATTCCACATGATATTTCAGCTTTGGCAAAAAAAATAATAATTGGTTGAAAATAAAATGTATGTATGGCCTACCTTATCTGCTTTCTTTGAGGAACATTACAATGAACCAGCCAAAAGGACCCCGATGATAATTTCTGTGAAAGAACACTTATACATGCATGCAGCTGCTCATGTGTTTGCTGACCCCCTTGAAGTCCCTTGCCTTAGCATCCTGCGTTCCTGCTAATGGTAGCACATTAATATCTCAGGAGGGGTTATAGGCTATGGATAGTTACAAGCAATTGCCGATTTGGAAAATAACTTAAATTACTGAATATGAAACTGATGAATAAATATGAGAGGTTTAACAGAGGTGCAGAACAGAGATAGAATTTAGCCAGGAATGTGAAGTTGAGAAAGATTTTACTGAGGCAGGGAAAGAACTCCCAGGAGGGAAGGGAGAGCAGAGAAAGGGATGGAGGCATCTTGAGCCCCTGGGAAGGTTCTGAGACCCAACATATTAGGTCAGGGAAATAGCACCTGGTAGTGAGGCAGTGGGACTTAAATAGGGTCCAAGCCAAGGACATATGCGTTGATAAGGGGAAGGGAGGTTTTAGTGCTGTAGCTGCAGGATTTGAGCCAGGATGGGGTCTGTGAGTAAATAATCTTGTTCTCAGAAAACTTGCTTCCTGGAACACTGGGGAGAAGAGACTGTGCTCTGCCCCAGGAGGTAAGCTTTTTGAACTGCTGGAGGCAGATGCTTTCCATTTCAGCCAGGTCATTTGTCTTCTCGAGAAGCTGGTACAGGTGGCTGCCTTGGTTCGGACCCGGCCCAAACAAAATCCACACCTAAGTCACAATAAAGAATTATTTCACAACAGAATTTTAAACATTTTAAAATTATTATCTGTTCTTCTGAGACAGACTATCACTAGTCACAATCACGCCATCTTTTTGAATGAATGATCTTCATCCTTCACCCTCCCATCTCAGAAAGTCTCACCAGTGTTTGATTTTAAAATGGACTCTTATGTTCTGGAGATCAGGAAATTGTAATTAATAATATTGTTGAATTTGATGTTGTAACCAGGATATTGCTATTTTTATTTTATTAACCAGGATGTTATCATCAATCCCGTACCCCGTAGGACTCACTCATTTTAAAGAAGAATAACATTAGTTTTACTTTCTGCTTTTGTCCATGTTGGCTTAAGCCCTAAACAAATGATAAATGAGCTTTTGCCTTTAAAGATTGACTGAAATATCCACTTAGAACTGCAATCAAAGAGTCACTTTTATATTCTAGCAGTCCAGTGATAACCAAATAGTCTCTTCTAAATTATCAAGGCATTATAGTGTTCATCATTTATTTGATGCCACAACACTTCTGCCAAAAGTCGCATGTCTGAAGAGCAAGTTTAAGGCTTAGTCCCCAACCCTTTCATCTCAACCCCCAAAAGAAGAGATTTTAAGGAGGGTAGAATCTCAACCCCCAAAAGAAGAGATTTTTAAGGAGTGTAGACTTAAGGGAGTTCCCCTGTAGACATTTAAAGAGAGCGAGCTTAGTCCCCTGTCCTCAATTCTGACCAGATGGATGAAAATATCCACTCTTGATTACAGAGCTATTAATAAAGAGCTTTGCAGAAATGACTATATGTTTAGGTTCTCTGGTGAAAGAAAGCCACAAACAATTCGGTTTATAAATGGCTCTGCCAATATTTTTCTTTACATTATTTCAGGCAAAGCTTTCTTGGGGTGTGAGCCTATTCCCACCTCTCTTTTCTCTACCACATATACTGAATGAAATTCTCCTTGTTCTCACTATGATAACTTTGATGGTTTTCCCCGTGAGAAACGTGTTTCAGTTCAATACTTCAATGTCTTCTTAAGTTGCTCTTTAAAATGTTCTGTTCAGCTCTTCCTTCATCATTTCTTCCGTTTGCTTTACCTACATTTCTACCAGTGGTAGGTATCAGTCTCCTTGATGTTCGCCTCGATCATTCTTTCTTTTCTGTCTTGGGAATGATGTTGCTTTCTTCATACATAATGCTATTGATGCCATTTTACAGCTGATCCAGTTTCCTGTTGTTCACGTTCAATTAATCATATCTGTACGTGAGATGGTCTTGACATTCATGTGTGATGTACCAAAGGTTATATTTGTGCTCTCATGTCTTTGACTCATGTCTTCAGCTTCATGGTCCCAGCTTCATTTTGACTGAAGATAACAAGCTCCTCCAAAATCTCTATTATGTTTGGCCTTACACTTTATAATTTCACTTTGGTCAGGGTATACATAACATACAAAGTCAACAACAAAAAAACAAACTCACATCAATGAATTCCTTGAGATAATGACACAATGAAGTAAATAATCTTGCCCTCAGGTAGAGTACATTGGAGAGTGGATTACCTCTACCCTCTATACAGTCAAGGCATTATAGAGCAGTCCCTTGGCGGATTGAGTGTGTGTCCTTGACAGATAGTACAGTACTCGAGGTTGCATACACAAAAGTTGTAACCTAGCCATCTTTCCCAGACTGCCTTGTTTGGAAGGGCTAATCTTCTAAGCATGTGTTGACATTTTGCTCCTCTTTGGGCTTCTATAATCCCCCATTCTATTGTGATTAATGAACTTTCAGTTACTCACGAATTTGAAAGTCTCCTGTATTCTGTGTCTTAGTGATGTAACAACCTGACTGTGAATATTTAATGCTCTTATGACTTTGTGCTAATAGCATTCCTCATCCACATTATGTATCTGTGGTTTTGTGTCATCTTTTTGTCCTTATGGCTGAGTAAATGCTGTCCTTAATTTATATTTGGGACTGGGGTATCTTTTGTACTCTAAAACATTTTCCACAGACGTACTTGATTTTACTTCAGTGAATTACATTGGTATAAGCCTATATGTATAGCAGCCATTTGTGGTTTTTACAAAGGTATATGTGATTTCCAAATTTCTATCAGAAGGACCCCGTTTTCCAACTGCTTTTCTTTCCTCTGTTTCCTAATCTCTCATTCCACTTACCAATAATTATCTATGCTACTTGACTGCATGGTAGGTCAATTTCATACTGAAGTGGTTGGAAGAATTCTTTAATTTCTTCATTAGTGATTGGTGGGTAAATTTGACTCTTCACTGTATTGGCAAGATTTTCTTGTATTTGCACAGATATTCCATCACAGGGAGCATTGTGGTTCAATATAGTTCTCAACATTTCCATTTGATGAGTGAACAGTCATTCCTCTTGTATTTGTCTATCCCGCGTAGTAAGCCATCTGATTATTTGATTCAATAAGCAACCACCATATTTCTGACTGTACATTTTTCTCACAGCCATCCTAATAGACCTTGGGATGCAATCATCACACACATAGGTAGCTAATGTCATTTCTTCTTTACCATGTTTCCTAACTCATAACCTCTGCTTCTGTGTTTCTGTCATTTTTAAGACATTCATTTTTGTGATGCATATGGGATTGTTTTGGATTAGGTTCATGAGGATGAAGTTATCTTTGGTATGATAATGTGGCCATTTGGAGGCCAAGATTACAGGATGCATCTGACATCAACAGCTTTACCCCAATCCACCCTTGCTAGCTTAATTTCTCTCTTCTACACAATATGAGAATAGAGGCCAGCAGACAGATAGGATTCTAGTACCCTCATATAATAACAGGCAGGAGCAAAGCATGTTCTTGGAAACCAAGACCTCTGCCCTTGGAATCTTCTAGACCCAGTGAAACTTGGATGCCAAGATTCATGAAGATCTCCAGAAATACAGGCACTCTTGACTGTTGAAAAGAGACCCATCATACTAGATCCATTCAAGGATGCCACATTGTGTCATGTAAAATGAAGTAAATCAAGCCCCATTTCATTTAGTCCTATTCCCCTCATTGCCATCCTGTAGAATAAATTTTAACTGCTCTCGAAGTCACTCAAGGTTATATATCATTGGTTTCTTCACTTCTTGTCCCTAGTTTGAGGCCCCTTCTTAGAAAAACAGAAAACTTACACCCTTGCTGGTAATTGAAAACTTTTGTAATAAAGCCTATAGTCCCCAATGATGTATAAAAATAGCTTATTGTCACTGTCAATGCTGATGAATGGCAACCATGTAGGACAGAGTATACTGCCCTTATGGGTTTCCAAGATTGTACTTTTTTTTGACACTTTAAGGTCTTTATTGATGCAAACCTGAGCACAGTCAGGTGGGTGGGGTCTATCAAGGAAGTGGGGTGGGCCAGGCCTGTCTCCATGATCACAAGGTTGTCTTGGGCATGCAGGATGGTCACCAACTGAGGACTCTGGGGAAGTACTTGCCAATGAGCCCCTGGTAATAGGGGTGCAGTATGTCCACATCAGGCAGGTCTGGGCATTTGATGTAGAGTTCAAACTTGTTGAACTCCTGAACCCGGGGCGGCATGTTCAGGGCTACACAACTGCCGGTAGTCACCACCGGTGTGCCACGCATAGAAGGAGTGGAACTAGAGGAAATTTGTTGAACTTCATCACTTGGTACATATACTCATCATGGCCCCAGTACATGAGGACATTCCCCAGGCTGCAGTGAGGCTGGTACATCCCAAGCTCAGAGCTGTATAGAGGATCCCTGAGGCCTGGATTGTCCTGGAAAGTTGAGTCGCAGAAGACCACAGAGGCCTGGGGCCAGCAGCCCACAGGATAGGTGTTTCTAACTACGGCCCACTGGGGCTCCTTGGCCAGGGGCAGCAACTTCCCCAGATTATGCAGCATCCCCACCAGGTACAACCAGTCCTTGTGGGGATGTGCCCTCCGTATGCCCTCCACAGTCTGGAAGGCATGGAAGGAGGTAGGGACGTCCACATCCGGATCCGACTCATCCACCAGCTGGTCCAGCAGGTCTATGGCCTCCAGGACTGTCATCTCCTTGGAGGAGCAGGTTCCGAAGTGGGCGTGCTTCCCTCTGATGAAGTCCACCACCTGGTGTGTGTGCATGAGTCTATAGCTGGCAAAGACGAGGTCCAGGAGCTGGCCACAAGTGTAGTTTCAGAAGATGGCCTTCCCCTTGCCCATTCTGGGCTCCATCTTCAGCTGGCCAACCATTGTGGGTTCCGGGAACTCTTCAAGAGTATGGAGCCAGAGAGAAACAGTGTATCCCACAACAGACCTAGCCAGTATTATGTAATCATCCAAGACTGCAATACTTAATGGGAGTAGTAAGCCCCATCTTTCTCCCCTCTAAAAAACATTGGTATCACTTTTACACTGAATGGACATTTCCATTTTGCTTCAGTGGGCAGTATCATGTACCTTGGGAAACACTGCTGTATGTCTCTAGGGGAGCCGACTGTTATCTCTCTGAATCGCAGAAGCTGGTGGTTTTGAAGCCTCCAGCTCATGATAAATGGAGGAATAAGTCCACACTGGAGCACAGCTCCAACACTGACATCCTTACATGCCTGCCACACTACAGATAACCTCGACCCCAGCAAGTTGATACACATAATGTAGAATTACACAAAGAGAAGATGTAAGACACACCAAGTCCCTGAATAGGTATTGAGGTGTTAAAGAGATTGAGGGTAAACAGGACACCCTAATCTGGTTACTCTGTTTATATTGAGTAGAGCAACTATATCCATATGTTCATAATGCAAAATAGAGTGACCTCAATTCACAATGGCCTCAAGGAGAGCCAAGTTTAAAGACCCAGGCCTTCAACTTCTTGGCCCCTCCAAACTTAGCTTCTCAGGACCATTTAGAGCAGTGGTTCTCAATCTTCTTAATACCATGACCATTTAATACAGTTCCCCCAACCATACAATTATTTCCATTGCTACTTTATAACTATAATTTTACTACTGTTATGAATCAGGCGACCCCTGTGAATGTGTCGTTTTACCCCCAAAGGGGTGGCAATCCACAGGGTGAGACCCACTAATGTAGACAGTTTTCATGTTACTGCATATTTCAGCTCACAGTTGCAGAGGCTGACAAGGCTCAGATTCCTGTCCTGACTCTTATCCTAGATCAAGTATATCCAGTGGCTGATGAATGCAAGATGGGAGGTAAGATGGCAGACTTCTTTCTCAAGCAAATTGAGACCGACAACTTCCAGAAACACAATTACAGGATTTTGTCTCAAGTCCCCAAACCTTCAGGTCAGATGAAGTGTCCAGGTCCAGAACAAAGCTAAAGACCATTCAGAGAATCCTTTTAAATGATAAGACCACACCCACAAGGAAGCTATCTTCCTCCTCATTGGCTGCTCACAGTAGGTCTCATCATGAAAGAGATGGCATTCTATGAACTCTTATCAACCAGGCGGATTCCATCATCATGAACCAATGCCTTAGAATCCTGACTCAGCCATGATACACAAAGTTTCAGTCATCACACCTTACTGTGATTCAAAGAATATAAAAAATTGTGAGGAATGTGTTGGAGGGTGAGAGTGAATTAAGCAATTGGTTAAGAAATGACTTTATCACCCAGATGCTCATATATGAAATCTGGTTCAGTCATTGTGGATATTTATCTGTGTAGCTCATTTTCCATAGTTCAAGCTTATACCCTCTGTGCCTCTTCAAACTTATGAAAAAGAGTAGAAGTCCCACTTAGGACTTCTAAGTCCCTCTTTGGACTGGCCATCTTTCCAGGAGTGGATGACCTCATCAAGCCCCACCAATCAACTGATAGGTTTGAATATGTGGTCTCTCTAGCAGAGAAAGATAAAACTCACCTCCCTTTAAAAGTTAGAGCATTGGAAGTCCTAGAGAGGTCTTCTTAGTCCCGTGTGGTAGATGTAAGTCATTAAAGAACACAAAGACGAGTGTTTAATTTCTGCTATAGATTATGAATATACTCTGACACTTATATAATGGTCCAACAGGGAAGAGCTTATGTGGTAAACCAATAATTTGTCACAAATGTAGTTGATTCTTCATAGGTGTCACTGAGTCAGTTCTAGCTCATAGCAAACCTGTGTCTAACAAAAAGGGACATGACTCAGTCCTTTGCCATTCTGACAATGTTCTCATGTTTGAGCCCATTTTTTGCAGCTCCTGCATCAGTCTATCTCATTGAGGAGATTTCTTTATCATTCACTTGCCCTAATTTCCCCAATGTGATGTCTTTCTTTAGGGACTGGTCTCTCCTGATAACATGTGCAAAGTACATAAGCAAAATATCGCCATCTTTGCCTTTAAGGAGCACTGTAGCCATGTTTCTTCAATGGCACATTTGTTTTAACTTTTGGCAGTCCATGGTACTTTTAATGTTCTTTTGCCTTTACTATATTCTAATACGTTGATTCTTCTTCAGTCTTCCTTTGTATGCATTGAAGAATGTTCAACTTTCACATTCACTTTTCACAGGCAATTGAAAATACTAAGGCTGTACATTTATTCAATTACCTTTTCTTAATTGTGTTTTAAATATATTATCCTGGGCTGAATCAATGACACTATAAACAAAATTACCTTATGCTTCAAAGAGATGATTGATAAAGTTATCTGCCATAAAATAACAAGATGTCTCTAAGGTGAACCAGAGGTGAATAGAATAAACAGAGTAAGGGATGGATGTGGAACTCATAATTAACCCAAGCTACATTCTAAGAACAGTTAATTCTTACAAAATTCCCTTTTGAAGGAAATACAGAAGATGTAGTTGCTACAGCAAAGTGTGGTGAAGAAATTAGATGGTATCTATCAGAAACAATAGTGTCTCGAATCTTAAGTCTTGTTTTCAAACAAGCAGTGATCTAAGTGTACCATCAACTAAGCCCACATGGAAGAATAACATCAACATATGTGATCCAAGGATTGTCAATAGTAACATCCAATTCTGCAGCAGAGAATGGTATCAGAGCTCAATTTTTTTCCTAA
Organism: Tenrec ecaudatus; assembly: GCF_050624435.1. Lineage (NCBI taxonomy): Eukaryota > Metazoa > Chordata > Mammalia > Afrosoricida > Tenrecidae > Tenrec > Tenrec ecaudatus. Next base: position 602,367 of record NW_027459704.1, on the reverse strand, counting down.
TAACCATTGTCTGTGCCTCTTTTTAAAATCATTTTATTAGGGGCTCATACAACTCTTATCAAAACCCACACGTGCATCAATTGTGTAAAGCACATTTTTACATTCATTGCCCTCAGTATTCTCAAAATATTAACTCTTCACCTAAGCCCCTGGCATCAGTCCCTCATTTATCCCCTCCCTCACCACTCCCTCATGACCCCTTGATAATTTAGAAATCACTATTTTGTCATATTTTGCACGATCCAACGTCTCTCTTCACGCATGTTTCTGTTGTCCGTCCCCATAGGAGGAGGTTATATGTAGATCCTTATAATTGGTTCCCCCTTCCCAACCCACCCTGCCTCCACCCTCTCAGTATCACCACTCACACCACTGGTCCTGAAGGGAATAATCTACCCTGGATTCCCTGTGTTTCCAGTTCCTATTTGTAACAGTGTACACCCTCTGTTCTAGCCAGATTTGTCAGGTAGAATTGGGATCATGATAGAGTGTTTGGGGGTCTGGGGATCATTTAGGAACTATGCTCCATTGTTGCTGCACGACATCCTGTCTGGTTCATCTCCTCCCTGAGACAATGTAAGGGGTTGTCCAGTGGCCTACAAATGGGCTTTGGGTCTCCAGTCTGCACTCCTCCCCTCCCCCCGGCATTCACAGTGATATGATTTTTTTGTTCTGATGATGCCTGATAACTGATCCCTTCAACACCTCATGATCGCACAGGTTGGTGTGCTTCTTCTATGTGGGCTTTGTTGCTTCTGAGCTAGATACTGCTTGTTTACCTTCAAGCTTTATGACCCCAGACACTATATCTTTTGATCGCCAGGCACCATCAGTTTTCTTTACCACATATGCTTATGCACCCATTTGTCTTCAGTGATCATATCATGGAGGTGAGTACAGAATGATATGATTTTTTATTCTTTGATGCCTGATAACTGATCCATTCGGCACCTCATGATCACGCAGACTGGTGTGCTTCTTCTATGTGGGCTTTGTTGCTTCTGAGCTAAGACCCCAGCCGCTGTATCTTTTGATAGCTGTGCACCATCAGCTTTCTTCCTCACATTCACTTATTCACCTGCTTTGTGTTCAGTGATTGTGTCGAGAGGGTGAGGATCATTGAATGTTAGTTTAATAGAACAAAATATTCTTGCATTGAGGGAGTATTTGAGTGGAGACCCAATGTCCATCTGCTACCTTAATACTAAACCTATACATATATGCACAGAGATGTATTTCCCCATTATCATATATAAATGTATATATAAATATTTACATGCCTTTATTTAGACCTCTATAAATGCCCTTTGCCTCCTAGCTCTTTCCTCTATTTCCTTTGACTTTCCTCTTGTCCGACTATCATGCTCAGTCTTCATTTGGGTTTCAGTAATTCCTCTTGGTTGCATTACCCTTGACCACGCCCTAACAAGTTTTTAAACACTGATTTTGAGAAGGCTATGGATGACAGTCAAAGACCAAAACACATTTGCAGGATTTATACATGCAATAAGTCTCTGTGATTTCTGTCTGACCATAATTAAGGTATAGGAATAACCTGGCTATCAATCAGAGATGATAATAGTAGATTGAAATAAAAACTCTGACTTGAATAATTAAAAACATTATTTGCTCTCCCTTTCAGTACTCTTTGATCTTAATCTTGTTTTTCTATACTTTCTGTTTTTGCTTTTTGAATTGCAGTTTGTCCTTGTTGTTGTTATAGTTAGCAGCCATCTTGACTCTTTTATATATTTTTCTATGTAGTTTTGCTATATAGAACCCAGGGTGGGTGACTCTGTAGAAACTATAACTACATTAGGGGTCCTGGAAGGCACAACATGGAATGTGGGAGCTAGTGGGGAGTTGATATCAAATAAAAGAAGGAAGAAAATGCTTGAAGCTGATTGTGATAGTCACATGATATGACAACTATTGAATGATGTGTCTGGATTATGTCCTAATAAAAGAGTTTGAGGGGGTAAACAAGAAACAGAAAATAACAAATCTCTGGCAGGTGTACCTTATGATCCTCAAGGTAACATCCTTTTATTCAACACTTTCAAGAAGTCTTATGCAGCAGATTCATCCAATCCAATGGTTCACTTGATTTCTTGACTTTTGCTTCTGTTGTGGTTTGAAATGAATGACAGCCACTATAATGTTACGATAATTTAAAAGAGTCTTTATTCGGTTATAACTGGACTGCTAGAATTTAAAAGCGATTCTTTGATTGGAGTCCCGAGTAGACATTTCAGTCCATCTATAAAGGCAAAAACTCATTTATCATTTGTCTAGGACTTATGCAAGCATGGACAGAAGCAGAAAGCAATATTAATGTTATTATTCTTTAAAGCTAGTGAGCATTACACAGTATAGCACTGATTATAACATTCTGTTTAATAACATAAAAATAGGAATCTACTGGTTACAACATTAAAAGCAAAAATATTATTAATTACAATGTTCTGATCCGGAGAACATGAGTGCATTCCAAAATTATTCTCTAGCGGGACTTTCCGAGATGAGAGGGGAACGGAGCAGGTCATCCAGCAGTCAAAAGATGGCATATCAGTGGCTAACACTAGTATGTCTCACTTCCATGAGCACTTATTGTGCATGCCAGCCAGATGAAATTATTGACAATACCAATATATTATTGATTTCTCATTATATTACTTATTAGTCCACTTATGAGGAGTTTGGTCTTCTTTATAATGAGTTGTAGTCCATGCTGAAGGCTGCAGTATTTGACTTTTATCAGCAAATGTTTCAAGCCAATCTTCAATCAAGCAAGGTTTTGTCACTTGCATATGGAAGGTTGTTAATATGATTTTTTCCCAAACCTGATGCCACGTTTTCCTTCAAAAAATTCCAACATCTCAGATTACTTTGTCAGAATATACATTTAATAAGTATGGGGAGAGGATAAAATCCTATCACATTTGTTGGGAGCCGATAGCCATTAAGACTCTGGCCTCAGACACGTAGGAGAAACTTGGCCGCTTTCTAACAGCAAGGCTTTGTTTCCTGCCCAACTTCGCCCCCACATTCCAAATTACGTGCTCAGTAGCATGAGAAATTGCGATAACTGACCTTGTTACCATTAGTCAAAGTACTGAGCACCCATTGAACTGCAGATATACCATATTAGGAACATCGTGATAAGTTCACCCGGTAAGCCTTGATTTGCATGCAGACGTCGCCACGGACGTCTTTGAGTACTGTTGCGCACCCTTTGTACCTTATTGGGAACATGTGGCTGATTAGTTGTTGTACAGTGTGCGGTTGTTACACAGTGTCCTTCATTGGAATATGTGCCTCCCACTTCCTTCTCTGTTGTGAATATATACCCAGAGTTTTGGCAAAATAAACGGGCTTGATCAGCACTTGTCTTGCCCCACGTCTCTGTGTCTTTTTGCCATCCAGGTTCGTTGCCTCTCCAGGTCACCGCGTGAGGGTCTCGCTGGACGAGACCCTAACACACATTGGAAAAGAACTAAAACCCGAGAAATAAAATCATCAGCATACAGACAACTGATCTTTGACAAGGACCAAAAGATATCAAATGGGAAGCAGATGCCCTCTTCAACAAGTGGTGCTGGAAAGAATGGATATCTACCTGCAGAAAGATGAAGCAAGACCCTTATCTCACTCCGCGCACAAGATTAAACTCAAGGTGGATCACAGACCTTGTGGTAAAACCCCAAACTATTAGGACAATCAATGAGGGAATTGCGACCAACCTGAGAACTTTGGTGCAGGGAATATCTAGGCTATCGGATATAGGTAAGGACACAAATACAGTTGAGTCACTAATTGGCAAGAGGGGTATACCGAAGATAAAATGCCTGTGTACATCGAATGAATTCAGCAAGAGAGTAATGAGAGTGCTGACAGACTGGGAAAATATCTTTAGTAATGACACATCAGACAAACGCCTTATTAAAATTTATAATACTCTGCTTGCTTAAAAAAAAACAAACCACCTAATTACCCACTGAGGAGATGGGCAAAGGACCTGAACAGAAATTTCACAAGGGCAGAAATCTGAATACCCAGTAAATATGAGAAAATGTTCCTGATCATTAGCCATCAGAGAAATACCAATTAGAACAACTGTGAGATACCACCTAACACCCTCAAAGATAGCCAGAATTCTATCAATTCACAAAATCAGAGAGTAACAAGTGTTGGAGTGGCTGTGGTGAGATGTGAACATTGGTCCACTGCTGGTGGACTTGTATGTATGTACAGCCATTATGGAATTAGATTTGGTGAAGTGTAAAAGAGATGGAAATCAAGCTACCATAGGACCTAGCAATTCCCCTATTTGGCATATCCTCAGAAGAGGCAATAAATGAACCACAGTCAGATATCTGTGCCCCAATGCTCATCATGGCGTAGTTCACAATCGCACGAAGTTGGAAACAACCCAAATTTCCATCAACAGATGAATGGATTCAAAAACTGTGGTACATGCATACACTGGAGTACTACACATGCCTGAAAAGCAGTGATGAATGCATGAAGCACATTGCCGCATGGGAAAAATTGGAGGAAATTATGTGAAGTGAAATAAGCAAAGGGTAAAAGGAGAAGTAAACCATAAGTCCACTTAAGTAAGCTTAAAAGGCAAAAGAGATATAGGGGGAAAGTTACTATATGAATACATTCCTGGGGTGAAGTCCAGGTTAGTATGGCAGGGGCCAGACCCAATCCAGGGATACATATGACAGTCAATGAAAAAGGAGGGGAAAAGCAAGAAAAGTGGGGGGAGGCATGGGTAATAGGGGAACAGGGCACTAATACATCCAAGGGGAGGGTATTGTTTAAATCTCCACAGGAGTGAGAGAGAGGGACCAGACCTCAACCTGGTGTGCCAAGATATGAATTCAACATACTGGCATGATGCAGCAGTCCAATAGAGAGGTCTTCAGGGGAAGCCCCAATCCCAGCTACATGTCCAGCCTCCCTGCCTGAAGAATCATCAGTCTGATGGTTCCCAGGGTGACTGATGGAGAGCACTGAAGGAAAATGGACTACAAAGGACAACACTGAAGCTACAGCTCTGGGAGAGGGGCACTTCTGAACAGAGCACATGGGAGCAAACTATGAGTGAAAGAGAGAGTAGAACACACCCCTGGTCCACCAAGCCCAAGGATGATATTCCTGCTGGGAGCAGCCAATGCACAGAGAGGACCATAGGGCTGGCCTCAGCACGAGACACGATTTCCATCAGTGACCCATAGCGCTACAGGGCATAACACGGTGTGAGACACGGTGTGAGACACGGTGTGAGAATTGTCTCCAATCTGACCCCACCACACCGGGCAGAACCACTAAGGGTGTTTGACAGAGCAACAAGGGGAGTAAAGCAATGAAGTCCCTGAGGAATCCCAAAAATGGACTTTGGAGCCAGGGTGTAACATCCCATGAGACTCGACTGGCAAACACTCATAATAGTCAACAAACAAACCGGGAACTATTTATAGACTTTTCTTTTTTGCTGTTGGTTTGTTTTGTTGTTTTCTTTTTGTGCTTAATATTGTTCTTGCATGTCTATATAGATAAGGTAGGCGGGGTAAACAATCCTGAGGAGAAAATAACAGGACTGATGGTTCCGGAAGGGACACAGGAGATGGGGAGGCAGGGGAAAGAAAGGGGGGAGCCAACAAAAGCAGGATAGGAGAGCAACAAGTGATGTAAACTTGATGGTGAGGAAGGCGCAGGAGGCCTGATGGCGTTTGATCAAGTGCAATGTATCCACGAGGAATTACTGAAAACCAAATGAAGGTTGAAAATGATAGTGGGACAAGAGGAAAGTAAAAGGAAATAGGGAAAAGAACTAGGAGGTAAAGGACACGTAGAGAGGTCTAAATAGAGGTATGTATTTATATATAATGATCAGTAAATAGATCTATTCAAGTACTCCCTCAATGCAAAAATAGTTTGTTCTAATAACTTGCCATTCTTTGGTGCTCACCTTCCTGACTCAATCACTGAAGGCAAAATGGGCACATTAAAAAATGTGATGAAGAAAGCTGATGCTGCCCAGATATCAAAAGATATAGCATCTAGGGTCAGGAAGGCTTGAAAATTTAAAAAGCGTCAATTTAGCTGAGAAGGAATAAAGACCACATGGAAGAAGCACACCAGCCTGTGTGATCATGTTGTGTCAATGGGATCAACTATCAGGCATCAAAGACCCAGAACAAAAAACCATATCACTGTGAAACCCAAGGCCATCTGTAGACATTTTGACACCCCCTCACAGAAGGGTCACAAGTAAGAGATGAGCCAGTCAGGGTGAAATATAGCACCAATGAAACATACTACTTTCCTCTAGTTATTCAGTGCTTCTTCTCCTCCTCCCCATTATCATGACCCCAATTCTAGCTTACAAATGCAGCTAGACAAGAGCATGTACACGATACAGATAAGAGCTGGAAACACAGGGATCCAGGGCAGATAACCCCTTAGGACCCATAATGATGGTAGCTATACCAGGAGGGGAAGGGGAAGGTGGGAGTAGAAAGGGGAAAGCGATCACAGTGATCTACATGTAAACCTCTCCCAGGAGGAGGACCAACAGAAAAGTGGGTGAAGGGAGACAGCGGTTGGTGCAAGTCATGCAAAAAGTAATAATTTATAAATAATCAAGGTTTTATGAGGGAAGGAGGGTGGGGAAAGGAGAAATGAGAAGCTGATACCAAGGGTTCCAGTAGAAAGAAAATATTTTGAAAATGAAGATGGCAACATATGCACAAATGGGCTTGACACGATGGATGTATGTATGGATTATCTTTAAGCTGTAAGAACTGCCAATAAAGTTATTTTTAAAAATTCTTGTAACATACTTTCCTGATTTTAAACCATTCCGTATTCCCTTGTTCTGTTTGCACAGCAGCCTCTTGATCCACGGACAGGTTCCTCTTGGGTGCAATGGAGTGTTCTCTAATGCCCATTCTTCCCAAGGCCATCCAGAGTTTGTTCTAAACCACACTGCTCCTGTGTTGTAGGTAGCGGAAATTTATTGTTTCCTAACCTCCCACTGATGTGTATATCTGAAAAATTGGGTATGTCCCAGAAGTGGTGGTGGATTTCAGCTGAAATCTGCTCAACCTCAAACGGCATTCTCATTATTTGGGCCAGATGGTTTCTCTGAGATGTCTCAGATTCTCTGGAAATATCTTGGACTTGACACATTTCTTTAGGGACCTGGAAGATGAAAACTAAGACTCTAAATGTGAAATAGAGACAAGGATCTTGCCTCAGGGACAGCAAACAGATAATGCCATCCCTTACAGCCAGTCATGTAAAACTTTATCTTTCTACCCATCAAAATTGGAAGAATAGACATTTTTTGC